>NC_052504.1:92275710-92334939 GCF_014356525.2 Nilaparvata lugens
ATGCAGCAGAGAACGAGAGAGAAAGTAGAAAAAAGAAGAAGAAGAAGAAGAAGAAGAGAAGAAGAAGAAGAAGAAGAAGAATAAGAAGAAGAAGAAAAGTAACTGTTGGTGTTGCAGAGAGTAGGAGGTGATAAATAAGGCCGAATTACTCTGTGTGTGTGCTGTGTGCATGGAAGATGGGGAATAAATCGGGGGACTCCGAGATAAATCGAGCTGACAGGGATGTGGGTGAGCCGGAGAGTGAGAGAGAAAGAGTGAGTGAGTGATAGGAGAGAGAAGAAAGTAGGAAACAGAGTTTAATACAGTGCTGGAGCATCACTGCTCGATTCATCCGAGGATTGGCCCATGGTAGAGTATACCTGTGTTTTTGTGCGTGATTATATTAATGATTTCGTCCAGAAATAGTCTCTCTTCTCCTGCAAAACCTACTCCTCCTCCTCATCCTCCTCCTCCTCCTACAACTCCTCATCCTCCTCCATCAAAACCTCATCCTCATCCTCCTCCTCCTCCTCCTCATCATCCACCTCCCAACTCCTCCTCTTACTCCTTCACCACTACTACCTCCTCCTCCTCCACCTCTACCTCCTCCTACTCTACCTCCTCCTCTCTCATCGGTTGATCAAACATTCAGTTAATAATGGTCGAGTCAACGCAATCGACAGATATGCAAATACAGTATATGTTCACCATGCACAGATATTGCATGGCCGGAAATTGTAAAGCGGATTAAAAAAATCGCCAGCAAAATCAAAGATTTGATTTAGGGCTCACGGAATGATTAGCAAAAGTTATTCAACAATCTATATTAATAGGGGTGATTTGAGTAAACTGATTGTATTATATTATGTATTTAACAATATTAGAAAACCGGGAGGAGAATCGAAGATTTGATTTGGGGATTACGAGATTATCAGGTAATGTTATTCATCATTCAACAAATCATATTAAAAGTGGTGGATTGAGTAAATTGATCGTAGAAGTTGTCTACATACATTGATTTATTTTAGTCGTTTCCGTGACTTGTATTAATTCTAATCCAACAATGAAACTTTTCTTAAATTTCTTATTACAGTTTAGATTAGTTGTGAAATCGTGTACTGTATTCAAATGTGAAATAACCGTGTTATTCAAGGATATAATAACACGAAGAATTTCTAGTATTCAATAGTAAGTTGTATTTGGAAAGTGGAGGTTTGACTAGTGATTGTTCTCATCCAACAATAAAATTATAGTTGACCTTCCAGTAACACGAGCAGTCGCGTGTTGTATTTTTTACAACATCCAATTTTCCAAGTGTTATGTACTCTGTTTACTGTCAAAACATATTTCATAGCCCAATAAGGTACATCAAGCAAAGCCATCAATACTGTGTTATTGGTTCGTTTACAGTCCCTTACGAGGGTTAGTCTATACGACAGTTCGAATAGAGTCTTTCCCTATCTTATGTACAGTACGACTTATGCCAATACCTACTAATACTTAGTAATAGTAGGTATTGCTTATGCACTGTCGCGACTAAATGGCACCTAGACTGAACCATTGCTCAGTTGATACTGCAACTCAGTGGAGTGATGGGGAGAAAGTTTTGGAATGCATAGGTGACTCATTCACTGACACCACCCCATTCAATAGTTTTGTGCAGCAACACTGTTGTACTTTTTACAACAGCGCGACTGCCGGAAGGTTAAAAAGCATAAACACTTAGTTTAAAATACAAAGTGGATAGTGATAATTGAGTTTTATACATATACGAAACAAAAACGCGTATAACAACAAATTGAAAGTGATAACATCAATAAATGAATTCTTATTAAGGTAATGAATGGTTTACAGTAATTGTGGTTTCATGTGAAGTGATTTATTGAATTGAACTGAATTGAATTGAATTCTTTATTGTCGTTGAACACATAGTGCAATAGTCATATCAAGATGTGAAAGAGATGAATAGATCGGGGAGACCGATGACACTAGGCGTCAAACCTGCAATCTATGTAGAAATCAATCTGAAAAAAACAAACCAGATGCCATAGATGGTACCTGTAACAAGTACCGTACGGTGGATTGAAAATTGTATTGTATGAATTATTTTTAACATTCACATGTTTCATTACTCAAAAATAAGTTTGAAAAGTGTAGGATGAACTAAACTCATGCTTTTACTTTTTCATTCATGAAATACAAATGTAGTCACGATTAGATTAGAGTTCTTTATTCATGTATCAATTGGATGTATGTTACAATTTAAATAAACTGTTTTGAATTAGTAACTCTTCAAGTTAATGAAGCATTTCATACTTCTTCGACAAAACCTGTAGGCTAATAACACGATTAATAGATGAATGAGTAAAGTAAGAGGAGTTGAAATATATATCTAGTCGTAATCAATGAAATTTTGCCGAACTTTTCGCTTCATAACATCACGGAATAAGCATACCATAGTGTTTCTTAAGCATAAGCATAGTGTTTCTTTCCTCTGTGATAACATATTCTTCATAAGCTTGTCGCTCATAACATTCAGGAGCTTTTCTGTGATTTATCAAGTTGCTACCAGTTTTCGGATTCTAATCAAGTGTTGAATAAGTAACTCTCCAAGATATTGAAAAATTTCATACTTCCTCGACAAATTCGAAAAAAAACACTTGTAGGCTAATAGTAGTTCAGAGAATAACCAATCTAGTTTCTAGATAATCAAGAAGTTAATATAGATTAGAGTATTTTAGCATATTGTATAAGAGAAAACTTATAGTCTTACAAGATTGTTTTATTCTATGCTAGTATCTAGTATCTTTATTCTTTATTGATTGATACAATAAGAACATCTTGAAAATGATAGGGAGAGAAAAAAAATAAGGTAACCTTGCGCTATTCCTCTCCCAAATTTAGATAAGGTTACACATAGTCCGAAATAGGTTAAGACTTGTATTTGTTAAATTCACAAAATTTTCAGTCGTTAATTATTTCCCCAAAGTAGATTTTCAAATTTAGATGCTTCAAAACCAAACATAGAAGAATTATTTATTCACTAAAATAGGAAATTATTATAGAATATGGAGAAAATAATTTTAACATATTCGACAAGGGATTCCCCACCAACAAAAGCCATACGAATTTACTTTTATTCCTTATCTCAAGTGGAATTTCTTTCGTCCATAGCACCAGAGATAAAATTTAGATAAATTTTTTTTTCTAAATTTAGATAAGGTTACACATAGTCCGAAATAGGTTAAGTCTTGTAGTTGTTCACTTCACAGAATTTTCAGTCCTTTATTATTTTATACTCTACTAGCCGTTAGGCTCGCTTCGCTCGCCATATCCGTCTAGCAAGGGGGCTCCGCCCCCTGGACCCCCGACTCGATCGTCCAAGAATGAGATCAGCAGGCTCGCTTCGCTCGCCTGCATTTTTCATTTGTAGGAAGATCATATTATGTTAGGACGATCCAGTCGGGGGTCCAGACTAAACGTATATAGCAAGCGAAGCGAGCCTGACGGCTAGTAATATAATATTCCCAGGAATAGCTCTGATTGAAGTAGCAGTGCCCAATCAATTTTTCCGCGATAAATGCATTTCAATCTTCAACTTGGTGCCAACCTAACAAAGTCAACTCAACTTAATGTCAACCTGACAAAATTATTAATTTAGTTACCAGTTAACAACTGTTTTGAAGAGGTACTCTCTCTAGATTATAGTTCTATATTAATAAATGGTATGGACATTTTTCAATTATAATCAAGAGAATAAGAAGAATATACATGCTAAAAGACGAACTTTAAACCCTTAAAAACCACCCTTAGAGTTAAAATATTGCCAAAAGATTTCTTAGTGCGCCTCTAAAGGACCAACTGAACATACCTATCAAATTTGAACGTTTTTGGTCCGGTAGATTTTTAGTTCTGCGAGTGAGTGAGTGAGTGAGTCAGTCAGTCAGTGAGTGAGTGCCATTTCGCTTTTATATATATAGATAATTATCTGGAGTAGGCTATATCTCTGCTCCTGTCTGTACAATCTAGTCAAGGGAGAACCCTTCCCTTAAAAATACTTGACACTACACAAAAATAATCCTAGTTTGGTACATTACCGAGTTTATCGATCATCTCTTTCCTTCCATCACCCAACCCCCCTCTCGAGACCCCACGGATCCTATTTTGGGTTCACCCCCACCCTTGCCTTTTCCATCCCTTTCCTCCATTCTCTACCCTTCTCCATCACCCGTGCTGCGAATGTGAAGACAAAGAGCAATAAATTAACACAGCGCTGACTTGTAGCGCGCGCAATTCTACTCGACATGTTTCTCCATCCTTTTCTCTCCACCATCATCATCCTTCACTCCATCCTTGTCGCACCCAACATCTGTTCTCATTTCAGCTAGCCAAAAACAATTATTCTCCCTTCAGATGCGTTCACAGCGAGATGACATCGTAATTACAAATATCGTACGTACGCATTCAATGGGTGAATAAAGAAAGTATTCTAGATAAAGGTTTTATCTCGTTCGACAAAAAATGTTTTCATGATAGTCGGGAGAACAATATTTCAGATATTTTGATGTTTACATGAGTAAGTTATAATAATTGTGGATTTAAGTGAAATTTTTAATATTTATTGCGATTGTCAAGGAAGATTTTTGTTTGGATTTGTATTTAAAAATTAATTAATCTGATAAATTCAAAATTGTAATAGATTCATTTTTTTGGACTCAAAATAGTGTGTGAATTAAGTTATCATTTTTTATAAGGTCTAGACTGTGTATTCCAAATTAAAGTTTAGAGTTTAGAGCAGTTTTGGGCAAATGCCTGTTGTTTTTAACTGCATTGTATTTGAATAAAAAAAATGAATGAATTAAATGAGAATGTAATGTTATACTAGTAGTTCTGCGAACAGTAGACCTCGCTCATGAATACAACTTTCAAATTAATGAGAAGGGCTATTATGAAAGTGCAGTATATTGTGAAGATTTAGCAATGTCATCTACTATTTTCTCCATTCAAAGTGCTATAGTGAGGTCCACGTTATAATGACAGTATTTGATTAACATTGGTGTTTCTATCCTTTCTATCTTTCGACAAAGCAAGTAGCACTATCCTTTTCCAGCTCCGCAACGATGCCAATCTGTTTTTGACAATGTAGAAATATAATTAATTCAGACAGAGAATCGGCAACGCTGTTACTTTATCTTTATCCACTGTCATAACGTAGATCACACTATAGTGACATTGTTTCCAGGGACACCGGACTTATAGTCTCTCGAGGAGGTACCCTCACATCGTCCCCATATTTACTATATTAACATAAATCAATATATTACAACTTTTTACTTTCCTTGCCCTATTACCATAGGTAAGGAAAGTATTGCTTTCCAAAAAAATTCAAGATACCCTAATTTCATGTTTTCTATACGTTTCAAGGTCCCTTGAGTCCAAAAAAATGATTTTTGGGTGTTGGTCTGTGTGTGTGTATGTATGTGTGTGTGTGTGGTGTGTGTGTGTGTGGTGTGTGTGTGTGTGTGTGTGTGTGTTGTGTGTGTGTGTGTGTGTGTGGTGTGTGTGTGTGTTGTGTGTGTGTGTGTGTGTGTGTGTGTTGTGTGTGTGTGTGTGTGTATGTGTATGTGTGTGTGTATGTCTGTGAACACGATAACTCCATTCCTAATTAACCGATTGACTTGAAATTTTAAACTTAAGGTCCTTATACCTTGAGGATCCGACAATAAGAAATTCAATCAAAGATGGCGGAAAAAATGGCGGATAATTACTAAAAAACCATGTTTTTCACGTTTTTCTCGAAAACGGCTCTAACGATTTTTTTCAAATTTATACCATGGATAGCTATTTATAAGCCATATCAACTGACATAGGTCTCATTTCTGGGGAAATTTCAGGAGCTCCGTAATATTCTTGAGAAAAATGGCGGATAATGACTAAAAAACAACGTTTTTCACGGTTTTCTCAAAAACCGCTTTAACGATTCTCTTCAAATTTATACCATGGATAGCTATTTATAAGCCCTATCAACTGGAATAAGTCTCATCTCTGGGGAAATTTCAGGAGCTCCGTAATATTCTTGAGAAAAATGGCGGATAGTGACTAAAAAAACATGTTTTTCACGGTTTTCTCGAAAACGGCTCTAACGATTTTCTTCAAATCTATACCATGGATAGCTATTCATAAGCCCTATCAAATGACATGAGTTTTTTTCTGGGAAAATTGCAGGAGCTCCTTAATATTCTTGAGAAAAATGGCGGATAATTGCAAAAAAAAACATGTTTTTCACGATTTTCTCAAAAATAACTTGACCGATTTTTTTCAAATTCATACCCTGTATAATTATTTATCAGCTCTATCTACTGGCATAAGTCTCCTTTCTGGGAAACCAATGGAGGGTCCACCCCATCCTTGGGAAATGGACTTAGTAACCTCCTTCTCGTGCATGAGGTAGGTAGGTAGGTAGCGCAGTTCATAAAAATAACACATAGTCGAGATATTTCATCTGTAGAACAACTGTTTTGACGACTTTAAAAAAATGACGACTGAAAAAAATAATCGAATTTTACAATTCACACAAAGAAAAAGTACTCTGAAAACAATTATATGTAGGCTACACATATACTGACAGAAGTCTGATCGTAGTTTCAAATATGAGCAAGGAAAGTTGTGTGAGTGTACCACACCAGATTTTTCAATAAAAATTCGACTGAGTTACTGTTGTAGAACTATTCCATAATACTGGGTAGAATTTGACAACATATATGTGTGTTTTTATTTCAATATTGGGGACCGAGCTTCGCTCTGGACTACAAAAGCATAAGAAATTTATTACGAAAGAAGAAATTATAACATTCACACAGAAATGCTCCATCTAATAGCAGTAAATTGAGATTAATTCCCAGAGGAATGCAAAAATTTTCCTCACAAAGGCCCAGTTGCACAAAAGCCGGTTAAATTTTAATCCTGATTAACTTCACGTGAACCAAAACAGAGAAGACCATTTCAAAAAGATGGATCTACTAGAATTAATCAGGATTGAAAATAGCCCGGCATTTTTGCAACCGGCACTAAGTACCTGATTGAATAATTACAAAAGTTCAACAACTGAGTCATAATTTTGACACAGTCCCACGCACATGAACTCGCTCACTCACTTCCATCACCAACAGACAACGAAATAATTATTACTATCAGATGTTTTTCAAAGGATGAATAATAATTATCCTTTTAATATCCTTCAGCGAGTTTTCCCAGGGATGAGACCTAGTGCAATCGAATCTTTATATTATAAACCTACTATTTTCTGAATTCCGTGAGAATCGTTAGAGCCATTTTCGAGATCCGGTGAAATACAAACATATAAGCATCTAAACATCCAAACATCTAAACATCTAAACATATAAACAGAAGTTGCTCGTTTAATAGTATAGGATAACTTTTTCAATAATTAATTATATGATATTGGATAACTGACGGAAAAATGGAATATACATTAAGCAATTTAGACGACGAGTCGTCTCACAGACGATAGTGAAACGGAAAATGATTCTAAATAAGATGGGTTTGTTGATGAGAATGACAGAAGGTTGCTAATGATGAATCATTGCTGTATATTCAAAGATAGACTAGTGAAATGTTCTCTAATATAACATTATGAGAATCATGGATAGGAAATAATCATTTATGGGATCCATGTGATCATTATTTATGGTGTATTTCAAGTAATATTAGTGGAATTGTGAAACTGTGATGGTAAACCATATTATGGGAATATTTAATTTATTCTGGAACGTTGAAGCAATGGAACGGTTTTCATTAGTAAAATTTTAGAATTGGAGAGCTGCACAATGGGAAACCTACAAAGAGGGGATTTGAGAGATAGAGAGATTGTAATTATGCTGGTTCATGGTGTAATGTAGAATATCGATTATCCTTGCTTGCATATAGTTTCTGCTCTAGTATCTAGCGAAGGTGAAATCTCACATAAATATTGTGGTATTTGGTATTCTCTACTTTTTGAAATCTGTTTTATCGATTTTTCATTTTGCTACGAAGATCAATTGTAAATTTTGAAGAAAGATGTCAACAAACGTCAAAAAAGGTTGTTTTTCGTGAACGAAAAAGTTGGAAACGTTTTTGATTCGAGAGCTCATTCATTGACAATCTCATGTAGATACCATGGAGTTCTAACGTGGGAAGAGTATAGCTAAAACATTAATTACCTGTATGCTTTGCCTATGTTTCAACTTTATAAAGCCTCATTGAAAATGTCATTATTAATTTGTCTAGCACAGTTCTAGCATTGACTATAGACATGTCTATAGTCAAAGGTTCTAGTTTCTGATACGATATCCTAGTTCATTTACTCTTCCAAAATAGAAGGTTTTACATGTTCAAAAGCTTTTTGTAGTTGTTTTTTCATCTTCATGTTACCCTACTGAGTTTAAAACTGTAAATTCTTCCATATCTACCATTTGGTTTTATACTGAGGTTTTTCTTCATTTGTTGTTGTTGAACGGTTCTCATGACCACATATGTAATATTGAATGAAAAAGACTAAGAAATTGTCAAAAAAACCACAGATTTATTGATACTTAGAAAGACCGGTATCGGTTATTACACCATTAAACCAGAGGTTATCTCTGTTTATTAGAGATTGACAATGGTGTAATAACCGAAACCGGTCTTTCTAAGAGAGATAATCTCTGGTTTATCAGAGATTGACAATGGTGTAATAACCGAAACCGGTCTTTCTAAGTATCAATAAATCTGTGGTTTTTTGACAAATTTTTAGTCTTTTTCATTCAATATGAATAATTACCACAATATCAACTTCTCAACTACACAAAAAACATTTGTAATACTTTCCGTGTCTAGTCTCAGCCAATGACAGAGCTCTCTCAACTCTGATTGGTCAACAGTTCAACGGCCAATCGTAGGGCTTCACCGACACTATATTCTGCGGCTCAAAAACTTGAGCTTTCAGTTTACTAGCTTGCAAATGTTGTAACAACAGGAACTAGTCTCAACTTGTTCCAACAAATTAATAGTTTTGACAATAGCAAGTAGTTTTCATCCAATATGGATATCTATAACAACATCACCTTCAACAATATCATAGAATGATCAAGCTGGTGTATTTCATTTGTTTTCTACATGATCTATATTTTTTCCAAATTTGACTCCACATTGAACTAAGAATGAAGACCTATGTAAAGTAAAATGTTGGAGTAATTTAAAGTTGAAATGAAGTTGAAGTAAAATTTACGTAAAGTTGAAGTAATGTAGACCTACGGGTGAACTGCACAACAGGAGAGGTAAACTGGACTATTACTAGCCTCTAGTTGAGTTCAATGTTTGACCTTTTCGTGTGAAACAAATTCAAGCCCACTCAACACACACACACAGCTTAATCACCGGAAGCCCTAAACTGCTATTTTTAGTCGTTTTATTTTTAACAACTCGAGTTACTCTTACAAGTATTACAACTATTTCCAAACTTTTGGAACGTAGACAATGCACAAAGGATAAATATGTTTTGAAGAGTTTGAATTTAGGAGAGTTTAGCATACAGATGATAAAGGGTTTATGGTTTGATTCCTTGTCATTTAAGCCCTGCTTTCCAATTTATTTATTTAGCGTATGGCAGATACACAACACTCATATAAAGCTCATGAGTCTCAAATGTCCACATATATACTTTATTTTTTTCAATTTCTTCAAGATGTTGTGTAGTTTTTGGTCAGGAGAACATAAGTTTGTCTGACCGCCATTATTTGCTAGTCCATTTAGCGTTACCCAATGTGCAACATGGAGGCGAACTAACGTTAAACAAATTTAAGTAAAATACTGATTTCTGGAACAATTTTGAGAAGGAAACAACAATTTCCAATAAGTTCCTGCTTTGCTTGGTAGAAATTCTATTGGTTCCTATAAGAGTGCTCACACATTGGAAAAATGGAAACGTATAACAACAGTTGTTATGGGAGTGTTCACATACGTCAATATGTGATTGGCTGACATACGAAACATTCTAGTTCACCATTATTAGGATTAACTTTCTGACTAGCAGAGATTGTTTTTATTGAGAAGTATATGTTCTGGGGAATACGAGTAGAAAAAGACCAGACCAGAACGTCGGCAATTATTGGCGAATGGGCAATTACATAACTAATATCAAACAACTATTATAATAACTGAATAAAGGATGAAAACTATCAAATTGAAATTAATACTTCATTTAAATTGAAATGTATACTCCAATTGAATGAAATTGGTGTTGTATAAGCTACGCACTGGAAACTAAACTATGTATGGGATCCGACACGAACAAATTTTGATCAAATGCGGCTAAAAGGACGAAAATTATGTCAAGAACAGGGTATTTCGCGATTTTCTCAGAAACGACACTAACGATTTCGTACAAATTCATACCTGATCATACCTCAAATTCATACCTCATTGATAAGCTCTATCAACTGCCATAAGTCCCATATCTGTAAAAATTTCAGGAGCTTCGCCCCATCTATTGAGCATGAAAATCTCTACAATTTATGACCAGTAACATTTTCACCTAATATTGAGAATAAACTCAAAATTCGACAAAATTTGAATATTCAAATCAAATGCAAACTTATGAGAGAGGCAACTGTTGATTCCAATGTACCTAGAATGTATTCTAGCTAACTTTGTTGATTCTATTAAATTATTCACTGGAAAAGATAACAGAATATTGATCTATTCAGCTGATTGATTCAAAATAATAACGGAAATTTCATAAAGGTAAGGAAAGTTGTGTGAGTGCGCCACACCAGATTTTGTTTTAAAAAGGGTACTTAGATTCTTAATTTCCATATTTTCCTAAACAGTAAGATACAGATATGATAATCATCACATCAGCTAATGAAGTCTATACACAGCACCTTAATAGAGCATAACAATACAATCACTAAATGGTTTTGATGATTAAATTTCTATCGAAGAAATCGAAAAGATAAATTTCAATAGATGAAATACAAGCAGAAAATTGAGTAAGTCGATGATAAATCTATAAGAAACGGATAAGGGACTAGCAGATATTGATGAGAGTCAGCAGAACTTGTATACGATCAATTGCCATGGACCAGATAGGTATTGTATAGGTCTCCGTATGCCCACATATAGAGGCATGAGTGAGTGAGTATTTACTTGGGGAAAAATGATGTAAAGATTGAAGATTGGGTTGTAGAGAGATGAGAGAACGAGAGAGAGAGAGGAGTGGCAAGGAGAGTAATGGGTTAGAAAGATCAGTTACGTTCTTCGGAACGGATGTTGTCAGAGAGCAAAAGAGCCAAACATTCGCCAAATGAGTTATGGCTGTACACCATGTTCAAGGAAGGAGAAGGACGAGGTGGAGGAGGAGGATGAGGAGGAGTAAAAGGATGTGGAGGAGGAGAAGAAGCGGAAGAGTAGGAGGTGGATGAGGAGGAGGCGGAGGAGCAGGAGCAGATAGGAGAAGTACAAGAAGTGACAAGCTGAAGGAGGAGAATGAGGAAGAAAAAGAAGAAGAAAACGAAGAAGAAGAAGAAGAAGAAGAAGAAGAAAAGATGAAGCTCAAGAATGGTTGGTTGAGGGGCAGGAAAGAGACGACAACCATCGTTTACGAACGACGTTGTGGGGAGGGGAGGTGAAATCGATGAAAACCAAGAAGAAAATGAAGAAGAAAACCGGCCACATAGATGTTAGAGCTCAAAAAACTTTTCCAACAATGAGAAAGGCAAGAAGGAATACAAGCAAGAAAGGGAGGCCACAAATGAAGACCTATATTGAGATAGGGTGAGAGGGATTGAGTGAGATTATTACGATGAGAATGAGTCAGAGGGAGAGAGGAATAAAAGACAGCCACAGAATAAATGGAACCGATAGCTTTTCAGTGATGTTTGCAGCTTCATTTTATTTACAATATTGAGACCGATAAAAAGTAATCCAGAAAGCAAATTTATCAGAAAATGTATGAAGATTGAAGAATCACAAATCTATTCATTCATACAACGAGTTATGAACTTCAAAATCTCAAATCTCCATCGAGTGAAACTAAATAATACATTTTTTTCTACAACTGCGCGTAAAAAAAGAATTTACATACTCAATTCTCCTCGTAAAACAGCTTATTTCTGAGGAGAATCTACTTTTTCGCTCGCTAACCATCCGTGCATGCGCAGTAGATTTTCTTTACGCTCGCTTATCATTCGCGCATGCGCAGAAGAGTTTCTTTTACGCTCGTTAATCAGCTGATGGTAAGCAGCTCGCCAAAAAGTCAGATCTTAACCTAAAAAGTCGGTAATTGTAACTCCGCCGATATAAGTAATTTAACAGGTTTGGGCAGTTGTAGGAAAAATTTTGTATGTAAATCGCGCGTAATGCTTCTTTATTGCTCTTGCAAAATTATCACGCTCCGCTTCGCGTCGCGTGATAACTGTTTTGCGCGAGCGATAAAGTCGCGCATTACGCTCTTAATACATAGATAGCTATTTCATCATTGTATTCAGAAGTATTTTTTTTAATGTAAAAATTATTTTTGTGTGTTTGAATTGTAAATTAAGTGTGTGAATAAAGAATAAAGAATTTTGAAGTGACCTATAACAATTATCAACAATTACTATAACAATTATCTTACTAACAATGAAGTTATAATAAATTAAAGAACTGGCTTTTACACGTACGGGATAGGAACATTATATTTGACGCACTATCACATCTGAATTAGTGGACTGATTAACTTGAGATTTTGCATATAGATTCTTAATTAACCGAGGATGGTTATAGGCCTTTTTTCAATTCTTCAAGATTCCATTACGTCAAGTTTTCAGATTGTCAAGTTTTAAAATAGACCCTTGCGGAGCACGGGTTTCCTGCTAGTAGATAATATAAATATGTTCTCGCTTGAAATCGTCAGTAATCAGCATTTCTACTTAAAGGAATCTTTCCCTTTACGACTGTCAAAGATAGTAGAATATGGTAAAAATGTACGTAGAAAAAAGTTAATCAAAAATGTTCAAAGTCAAATATAGACTACAAGAAGATAGAGAGGAATGATAAAGAGATACTAAGAATTCGAAAGAAAAAGAAAATAATGTCCATCGATTTGTTTCACAGGTGAATGAGCTTCTAAATCTAGATCATAATTTCAAAATATTCGCACTTCATTCAACACAGATTGCTATCAGGTTATCAACTTCAACACCCATCATCGACAAACCCACTGTCTCACTCACTCTCCATCATCTGCAATTCACTCTCCCACTCGCTCTCCATCATCTGCCATTCACAGTTTCACTCACTCTCCATCATCACCAATTCACCGTCTCACTCTATCGCATAACAGACGCAAAACGAATGCCGCGCTCAACTCAAAGCTTTTGCACCAAAGGGAAACTTTGAAGTGACCTAGCTACATTTGGACTGTTGTATAAATTATAATTGGAACCGTTTTGGGCTTATAAGCCTGTGGTACTTTTCAGTTAGTAGTGCAATTCTGAATGATTGAATAAATTGTTCAAGGTTCATCCTAGTTCAATTCGAGTGTCCAACAGTTTAGTGGGGAATTTTTATAATTTATATTATAAATATATGCATATTCACTCATGGGCCAACAAAAAAAAATTAGAAACATTCAAATAGTCAATAAATTGTAAGGTTCAAAGACATCAATTCTATTGGCCAAACGGTTGCCTATTGTGATACATCTTATCACAATCTTATGTCATGAGAGAATTGTAATTACAATTAGAAAAATAGTGATTCAAAAACCGGTGAAGTTAGATAATAGAAATGTTCTTTCTTGAAATCGTCATTAATCAGGATCTCCACTCAAAGGTATCTCTTATTTTACAACTTTACTGTCAAAAAGGAAAAGTAGAAGATACAAAGATAGAGAGTGTATAGATAAAGTAGTGATTCAGATAACAGTGAAGAGTGAAGGTATCTTACTGTAACAATGAAGTATATATTACTATAACAAAACACTTACTGACATGGGCTGCATTTAAATTAATAAAACAAAATAAATCTTATAGCCTTTATTCTTTAAAAAAAAACTTTAAAATAGTTGAACAACTAGTTTCGGTGATATATTACACCATCTTCAGGTTATAAAATAAAATAAAATAGAAAATAAAAATCTGAAGATGGTGTAGGCTAAACCAAAACTAGTTGTTCAACTACTTTAAAGTTTTTTAAAGAATAAAGGGTGCTATAAGATTTATTTTATTTTATTACTATAACAATTATCTTACTTACAATGAAGTTATCCATACTATAATAAATTAAAGAACTGGCTTTTACACGTACGGGATAGGAACATTATATTTGACGCACTATCACGTCTGAACTACTGGACTGATTAACTTGAGATTTTGCATATAGATTCTTAATTAACCGAGGATGTTTATAGGCCTATTTTCAATTCTTCAAGATTCCATTACATCAAGTTTTCAGATTGTCAAGTTTTAAAATAGACCCTTGCGGAGCACGGGTTTCCTGCTAGTAGATAATATAAATATGTTCTCGCTTGAAATCGTCAGTAATCAGAATTTCTGCTCAAAGGAATCCTTCCCTTTACAACTGTCAAAGATAGTAGAATATGGTAAAAATGTACGTAGAAAAAAGATAATCAAAAATGTTCAAAGTCAAGTATAGATTACAAGAAGATAGAGGAATAATAAGGAGATACTGAGAATTCGAAGGAAAAAGAAAATAATGTCCATCGATTTGTTTCACAGGTGAATGAGCTTCTAAATCTAGATCATAATTTCAAAATATTCGCACTTCATTCAACACAGATTGCTATCAGGTTATCAACTTCAACACCCACTGTCTCACTCACTCTCAATCATCTGCAATTCACCGTCTCACTCACTCTCCATCACCTACAATTCACCGTCTCAATCGCTCTCCATCATCGCCAATTCACCGTCTCACTCTATCGCATAACAGACGCAAAACGAATGCCGCGCTCAACTCAAAGCTTTTGCACCAAACGGAAACTAAGTTGAGAAGGGTACTTTGCAAAGTTATATTGCAAAGCAGCCAAAGTTTTCTGCTTGCCAACAAGTTCTTCCCCTCCCCTCATCCAACCCCTTGCATCCCCCCCAACAACCTAACAGGGGTTTTGTTTTCTGTCTCTCATAACCGACGCAATTCCTACTTAGCCGGTCGTTAAAATGTCCTAGCTGCAACCGAGGAAAGCATTTACGTATTTATACGTATACCGTAACCTCTCCTAACCTAACCTAATACCGCCGCGCTATCGTAAATAATGTGAACCAGTGGGCCTAAGCTTGACATGGGATCTTACTACATCGTAATCAATGCTTTTCACCCGGCTTTTATTTGCGACCTACTTGTAAAAACCTTCAACATGGATCTCGAAAATCATAATCTGATGGAAATTAAGCTTTGGGGTCAAGTACATCTACTTCCTATAGGTCATTATAGTTATTCAAAAAGAAGTTTTCATTCATAAATCCATAAATGTTTTTATAAATTGGTACTAAGTTTAAGAATTATTTATTCTAATTGAAAACATCCTATTTTTGGAAACAAGAGATGATACATGTAAGATAATTTTATGAGTATTGAACTTCTGGATCTTGTAGAAAGCTAGTACACCAACAAACATTAAGTCCATATATGGACTCCATAATGGCATCATATAGACGAAGCATGTTGGGACTAAATAATTTTAAAAAGGGTACTTGGATTTATATTTCTATTTATGTCCATACTACTTATGAGAAAATTGAAAAAAAAACATAATACCCTTTTATTGAAACTTCATTTTATCACGATGTTTCGACATATTGATAACATTATTAAGAAAGTGAATAAAATAAAATGACAATAACTTGAAAATGGCATTAATATGTCGAAACATGACGTGGAAAATAAAATAAAGTTCTACAAAAAAGGCATTTTGATTTTTTTAAATTTTCTCATAAATACGAATAGCCCTAGGATAGTTAGTTAATAGTGTGTACCAAGGTATCTAGAAATGTATTTTATGAGTATTTATTTATTCGTGGACAGAATCACAAATCATATAAATATGATTAGGAAGGAACAACAGGCTTGGCCCAAATCTATTCCATTCCTAAATTTTGATAAATTAATAAAATGTCCAAAAAATAGGTTATGTTTCTACTGTAAAACGTTCAAGTTCAATTTTCGTCCAAATATATATATATATAGGCTTAACATTTTGAATTTATTGAACTTTTGGAGCTTGTAGAAAGCTAGTACACCAACAAATTATTTCCATACTACTTATGAAAGAATTTTAAAAAGTCATAATACCCTTTTATTGTGCTACCCTTTTCTATACTACTGTAGTGGAGCAACTTTTAATAATAAATATCAAAATTTTGTTAGATCATATTGAAAATTCTTGTACCGAAAACACCTATGTTTTTCTCCGACGGTAGTGGTAAATCCTCGGTGTTCACAATTTACGAAAATTATGTAAATATTCAATTTCATAAACCACAAAAGGACAGAAAAAAACGCATAAATAATTTACTAACCAATCACTCTAACCTGTGAATGTGACAATTGTAAAAGTAACTTACAAGTCTTTCACTGCCAATAATATTATACCAATGATTCAATAAATAAATAAACTACGAGTTGAAAAAGTTGATTTGTAAACAAACAATACAATTTGAGTAGCTATACTCTAAAGCTGCGATTACACCAAAGTTATTAACAGAATGTTGATAACTTAATCCTTATAGATTCTATTATATTGAAGGGAACTTGACAAACACATATGTTCATCATGTGTATGATAAATTATGTTCAATCTAATAGTATCTATGAAGATTAAGTTATTAACATTTTGTTAATAACTTTGGTGTAAACGCAGCTTAACCAGTTTCACATTGAGTATCACTCTAGCCAGTGAATGTGACAATAGTAAGTTACAAATGTAACTTACAAGTCTTTGGCCCGGTTGCACAACAGCCGGTTAAATTTTTACCGTGATTAATTTCTTGAGAACCAATCAGAGAAGGCGTTTTTGAAAAGACGACTTCTCTGATTGGTTCTCGTGGAATTAATCACGGTTAAAATTTAACCGGCTGTTGTGCAACCGGCACTTTGATTGCCAATAATATTATACCAATAATTAAACAAACTACGAGTTAGAAATAGTTTATTTGCGAAAAAAACAATACAATTTGAGTATATTCACACAGAAAAATTAATTCATAAATCACAACAATTTAGAACCAATTCTACCAAGAATAAGTGATGAGACTGATATCCCTAAGGTGCGTACAGATAGACGCGCTGCGAACATGAGCAATTCACTCTTAATCAGCTGTATTTTTACAGAAACGATATAAGATATAGATATAAAAAGCTTGGCATCAGCTGATTAAAAGTGAATTGCTCATGTTCGCGGCGCATAAATCTGTACGCACCTCTAGAAACATCACGCAAAAACATGAGTTGGAGAAACATTTTGGCAACCAAAGCATTTCAACCAATTCAACGGTATCAATTCAATTATATTCAATCATTGCATATTCAATTCAATGGTAGAAGTGGAAGTGTTTGTACGCAAAAAGAAAGGGTTCAACAGAAAAAAGAATTGACCAAAATGAGGCAACGTAGTAAATAAAGCAAAGTGTGATAGAGATGGATGATACAGCTGAAGCGTGGTCTTTGTTGGCGAAAATCCCAGCCGAATTATAAAGAAAAGTATTAGTCACCCAGCTCGGCACATGAAAGAGATTATCTCCCTTCCCTTTTCATCACAGCGGCTGATGATGATAAAGCCGATAATACCTCCAAATTCCGACAACTTTTCAGCTCTGATCGTCTATTGACCGAGATCGCAGGTCAAAAATTATACAAACTTACAAACATTTCATTGGAGGCCACAAATTTACAGTGAGGTCCACTTCATAATGGCAGTGGAGAAAGATGGGAGTACAGCGTTGTCGATTCTTTTCCTTGCCACTGCCTTCTACAGAGGATAGCTGATACCGGTATATCTGATGTAATATTGAGTATTCATTCTTGTTTAAAATAATGAATTATATTTTATTCGGCAGAAATGAAATACTGTATTTTCAATGATTAAATAATAAATTTTCAAGAAAGAGATTAGATACTCTGTAAATTATTTATATTTCTACATTGTTAAATAACGTTGCGGAGCTAGTAAAGGATATCTGATGTGATATGAACTGTTCATTATTGTTCAAAATTATCAATTATATTTTATTCGGCAGAAATGAGATATTTTCAATGATTAAATAATAAATTTCCATGAATGAGATTAGACACTTTGTAAATCATGTATTTTGTTACATTGTTAAATAACGTTGCGGAGCTAGTAAAGGATAGCTGCATCTGCTTTGTCGAATGATAAGTAAAGATAGAAATACTGTCATTATAACGTGGATCTCACCACAGTATTCTACTCTTTTATTGCCCGAGGTATTCATTCTTGTTTAAAATTATCAATTACATTTTATTCGTCAACAAAATATTTCTTACAATGATTTAATAATGAATTTTCATAATTTAGATTCAAATTCAAATTTATTTATTCAAGTAAGTTACAATACATTCTGGTCTATACACGAATCTACAATAAATTAAAGTACAACAGCTAAATATGCAACAAATTTCACATATTATGAAAACTTATTAATTACAATGAAGATTGAATGGAACATTAGAATATTGATAATATAGTATTATAACATAAGTCAGCGGTGTTTCAACAATGAATAAAAGATAACTTCAATGAATAAATATACACCCCACTATAAATTATATGTGTTGGGGTATAAGTAATTAGTTGCTTATTACGTGTTATAATTACTATTTACAAACTTCATTCACTGATATAGGATTAAAGTTTTTTATAATAAAATTAGTAAAAATAATGATTAGTAATAGATTAAATTTTTTGTTGATTACATTAATTTCTAAATTGTTAAAAAACGATCTGTCAGCATAGCAGACCTACAAAGGGATAGCGCTATCTGGCTTGAATAATGATAGACAAGGATAGCAACACCATCGTTAATCAAATACTGCCATTATAACGTGGATCTCTCTATAGAAGTTAGTTTTAGAATGGTCAAAGGACAGTGATAATGAAATTGAATAGTTTCTTTTACTGCAGACTGGACATATTTGTTACAATAATGACAGTGATAATGAAATTGAATAGTTTTTTTTTTATTGCAGAATGGACATGTTTGTTACAAACTAATACAAATCTACAAATACTCGTTTTATCCACCTCCTTGAGTAACATTGATGTAAGAATAATTTGCAGATACAACAATAAACAGAAAAAAATCTGTTATCAGTGTCGGCGGATATCTTTGTCTTTTATATGTGATACAAGTGGTGAGAAAAACTAAGGATACTCCTTGTACTATTTCTCTCCCAAATTTAGATAACATTTTAAAAGTCCGAAATAGGGTTATGATTTCAATTTTTTTTTAAATATAGTCCATTTTCTCTCAAAAATAACAAAAACTAGGATTTTTTAATTTTGACGGTTGAAAAACTGAATAAAAAGCAGAGATATTACACTTGAATCACCATTAATTGAAAAAAGTTTGCGTTATTTTACAAAATTTAGAGCCAGTAAGATTCAAACTTACTCATAAAAGTTTAGAAGAAAGTTTAGAAATTTAGAAAACACAACTCACTGATAATAATAATAATTACAAAAATAATAATAATAATTATAATTATTATTATTATTATTATTCTCTTGCTAAGATAAACTAGTAGTTCTGTGAACAGTAGACCTCGCGCTCAGTAAAATTACATTGCCTTTTGTTATGTTTTCTCAAAAATTAATAAACAATTTATCAATTTAAAATGTCTAGAAAAAATCCTAAATAAATATAGAGAGAGCTTTCTGTCCTATCGTACCGTGACGTGTCGTCCCGGAATGTGAGTGTTAGCGCTGTTATCAGGTCTGGCTGCAACTGTCTACAACGTTGATGGATAGATACATTTTCAAGATGTTCGATGTTTTTGAACGGGTAGTATTATAGTCAACTGTCAACTAACGTTGATGGAAAGATACATTTTCAAGATGTATTGTATGTTATAGTCTGATTTTTACGGTAATATTGACGTATGAAGGAGGCTCCTTTTTCCTTTTATATTATCCTTGAAATGCAAAATTTCCAAAAACCTTGTATATACGTCGACGCGCAATTTAAAAAGGAACATACCTGTCAAATTACATAAAAATCTATTACCGCATTTCGCCGTAAATGCGCAACATAAAAACATATAAACATTTAAACATTAAGAGAAATGCCAAACCGTCGACTTGAATCATAGACCTCACTTCGCTCAGTCAATAAAAATATAAATCTCAGTACCCTATTAAATATTATTAAATTACATTAAAGCCATTTTCAAGTCAAAATGAAAATGAATTTAATGTCCGAAACATGTGACAAAATAATTTAAAAGGGTACTGAGAGTATAAAAGGGTACTGATTTAATTTCAATTCATATTAAAAGAGTACTGAAGAAAAAAGACAAGTTTTTAAAAGTTTACTAATTCATAGAGTTTTCTATAAATAACCATGAACTGGGAAATCAAGGTGAATACTTTTTTGTGATATGTTTGATTGAGAGTGAGAGTGTGCGTGTGTGCGAAAGATACCATGACCAGCGCAAGGCCTTGACTGTGAACTTGCTGTTGTTGTAGAAGAGAGAGAGCGTGCGCTGAGAGAGAAGTAGGAGGTGGTGGAGGAGAATGAGGAGGGCGGGAGGCCCTTCAAGGTGATCAGAGCCGATGCAGTCACTGTTTACAATATGAGATTCACTTCAAACGTTCAGCATTGATTTTATTCACAATAATTAATTAATGCTGATCGTTTGGAGCAAATCAATAGCTGATGATATCAAGTTGGCAGAGTATGTTGCTATGCATCGTTTATTGCGAAAAAGTAATAAAAGCGGTTTAGTAAACGATGTGATAGCTGCATTATCATAAATTGCAACTGCTCCTAACTTTCAAATGCGTCCCTGAACATTTCAACTCTAAAAAAATACTTTGATTTTTGTGTGGAATTCCTGGAACATCTGTAACAAATATAATAAAATACAGATCTGAATTTGGACGACCTAGATATTCTACCCTTTTTTGTAGTGATTAATGTGCAAAATATTGTACTGATTTAATGTCCACCGATTTAATATAATAATACCAAATAATCATAATAAAAAGTATCAGCCCAAATAATGCATTCTACATGACGCCAAGACTTGAGTGCACCCATTACCACGTCACGTGACTGCACCAACTTGTTAGAAATCAAAATTACTGCTACTGTTTCAATGCTAAACTTTCTTTCAAGATGGCGGATTTTGGCAACAAGATACTAGACGACTTTCCATTCTGTATGTATTCTGTGATAATACTGATTTACAGTAGGCCCCTACACACCTACAGTGAGATTAAAGTATCTTGTCAGAGTCACAAGCTGACCAATGAGAGAAGTGATTTTGTTGATCAAAAATGAGCCAGTAGGAGTACAGATACAGGAAACTCAACCAATCACAAGCTGACCAATGAGAGAGAAGTGATTTTGTTGATCACAAATGAGCCGAAAGGAGTACAGATACAGAAAATTCAACCAATCAAAAGCTGACCAATGAGAGAGAAGTGATTTTGTTGATAAAAAATGAGCCAATAGGAGTGCAGATACAGGAAATTCAACCAATCACAAGCTGACCAATGAGAGAGAAGTGATTTTGTTAATCAAAAATGAGCCAAAAGGAGTACAGATACAGAAAATTCAACCAATCACAAGCTGACCAATGAGAGAGAAGTGATTTTGTTGATCAAAAATGACACAATAAGAGTAAAGATACAGAAAATTCAACCAATCACAAGCTGCCCAATGAGAGAGCAGTAATTTTGTTGACCATGAATTAGCCAATAGGAGTACAGATGCAGAAAATCTAACCAATCACAAGGTGTCCAATGAGAGAACAGTCATTTTGTTGACCATGAATTAGCCAATAGGAGTATAGATACAGAAAATTCATCCAATAACAATCAGACCAATGAGAGAGCAGTCATTTTGTTGATCAGAAATAAGCCAATAGCAGTACAGATACCGAGAATTCAACCAATCACAAGCTGACCAATGAGAGAGCAGTACTTTTGTTGATCAGAAATAACCCAATAGCAGTACAGATACTGAGAATTCAACCAATCACAAGCTGACAATAAAACCAGAGAGCTGTGATATAAGATGATCAATGAGAGATTTTGTTGATCAGTGCAGTTTATAAGTTTGCAGTGATTTAGTTGTTCACAAATATGCCAATAAGAGTTCAAATACGGGAAATTCACCCAATCATAAGCTGACTAATGAGAGAGAGCAGTGTTTTTTATCAGAAATAAGTTAATAGAAGTACAGTATAAGCCAATGGGAGTTGCTGAATAGATGAATAAGGTATGTTTTTGTGCGGTGGTATATATAGATTTTTCTATATTTTTGAAAAACCTCAATAACTATAAAACTAACAGTGAAAATCTATCTCTCAAGGATATGGTTGGAAAGAGGCAGAAATTCCCAATAGGATTCTAATAACGTATTTCATTGAGGCGTCTTGATTTTTAAGTTGAAAAAATGTCCATAATACCTTTTTTTAAAGAATTACTATTCTAATAATAGTGTCAGTGTATATTATTATAAAAAATGAATACCTAATTGAAATTAATATGAAGCCAAAAACACTGTACGGCAGATAGCTATGCATTCACAGTTTCCATTCCAACTAAAAATACTCATACCCTTCCACATACTAGTCATTAGTTTCACCCCAACCAGGAGCGACACCCTTTTCGCAAAGTCCCTCCACAAACCTCCCCTCTCTCGCTTTTCGCAAAGTCCCCTCTTCAACGACCCCCCCCCCCCCCACCACAACCACTACAAAGCTCAAACTTCGCCAACCAAGACAATTAACGCGTCCAACAACACTATCAATTAAAACCCGCTTTCTTTGGCTGCAGCAGCCCAGGGCGACTCTCTATCTAGGGCGACAACAATGAGCCCAATCAGACATAAACTACATACGGCAGAGACGGCCTACTAAAAGTAGCAACATAGAAAGATAGAATAATTATATTCTAGTATTCATATTGTCTTTGGTAGAAAGCTTACATGAGCATAATATTATATACAATGCTAGCTTGCGCATGTATACAAAAAGCATACATAAGCTATGAACATATACACTATGCTAACTTGTGAGTGCGTCTGCCAAACATATACACTATGCTAACTTGTGAGTGCTAGCATACGTTATAATGGCAGTATTTGAATTTGCTATCCTTGTGTATCGTTCGAAAAAGCAAATAGCGCTTTCCTTTTCTAGCTCAGCAAATTTGTCAGATCGTTTTTCAACAATGTATAAATATAATTAATAAATAAACATATTATTCTATCTCTATTATGGAAATATATTATCAAATCATTGGAAAATATATTTTCTAGAAATAGGTACTAGTAGTTCTGTGGACAGTATTCTCATCCACAAGTACCTGATGTCAACTGTTTTAAATAATGTTAACAAAATAAGTTCACGTTTGAATTTGTATTCCATAATTTATTAATATTTATGTTAATTTAAACAATGAATAGAATATATTTCTATTCCAGAATTTATATAATATTCATCCAGTTCCGTGATAATCTTTCCATCTAATGTAAATTAATTTTTCTCAATCAAAAATATAAATTCTTCAGCATTATTTAGTTTATTTGATTATTTTTAATCACCTATTAAAATAGTTTTTTCGAATGTGAGAATATTGATACTGATGGATACGCATAATAATACCATGACTGCAAAACAAAATATTGAAACCAAAGACCTTAAATCTGCGATTAGACCAAATTTATTAACAAAATGTTAATAACTCAATCCTATCAGATTATTATTAGATTGAACATAACTTATCATACACATGATGAACATGTGTGTTTGTCAACTTGCGTTCAATCTAATAGAATCTATAAGGATTAAGTTATTAAACATTTTGTTTGGAGTAAACCCAGCTTAAAGATGCATCTTCAAGGTCTTTGAAACTATAGACCTTATACAAATACAGTAATAGACTGGCTTCTCCACACATCTGTGTAATCAATTGTCAGCTGATTTATGATGAATAATTATTCTATAGTCTGATTTTTACTCTAATATTGGCGTATGAAGGAGGCTTCTTTTTTCTTTTATATCATCCTTGAAATGCAAAATTTTCAAAAACCTCGTATATACGTCGACGCGCAATTTAAAAAGGAACATACCTGTCAAATTTCATGAAAATCTATTACCGAGTTTCGCCGTAAATGCGCAACATATAAACATATAAACATTAAGAGAAATGCCAAACCGTCGACTTGAATCTTAGACCTCACTTCGTTCGGTCAAAAATAAAATAATACTGATTAATTTTAACAAGAATGAACAGTTGATACCGGGTCAGGTATACCGGTATCAGCCGGTACTCTTTAGAAGGCAGTGACAAGGCAGAGAATCACCAACGCTGTTCTCCCATCTTTCTCCACTACCATTATAACGTGAACCTCACTATAAGGTCGCGTGTGAACTCACAGAACAGAACAAGTCGCGTCGCGGATAATAAAGTTGGCAAGTTTATAAAGTTTGAAGTTTGATTCAGGCTCCGTTGCGCAGCGCAGGTGACAAGCAGTGATCACCAGCGATAAACAACAAGAACTCGTCCCCATTTGTCAATAAAACGGAAGGGTTCATTCAATTCGAGTGGAAGAGGAGCTATAGTGAGTTCCCCGTTATAATGACAGTATTTGATCAACTTTGGTTTTGCTATCCTTTTCTATCATTCGACAAAGCCGGTGGTACTATACTTTTCTAGGTCCACAACGATGCCAATTATGTTTTTGACAGTGTAGAAATATAATTAATTAATGCAGAGAATCGGTATCGCTATTCTTCTATCTTATCCACTGTCATTATAACGTGGACCTCACTATAGGTGCAATCATAGAATAGAACAATCCTACGTTTTCTCTGGTGCAGTCCATTTCTTGCGTACTTGCCTCATAACAAATATTGCTTAATACTTAGAGTATCGGGATGTCTTGCTCTTTAGTTCTTAAGAGGCGTTATGACCTAGATTCTAGATAGCCAAGATTTATTTTAGTTATTTGTATATCTAGAGTGAAAAGTGCTGTTTTTTCTCCCTGAGGGAAAAGTTTGAAGCTTGAGGCGAAGCCGAGGGCAACAATTTTCCTGAGGGAGAAAAAACATTTTTCACTCGTGATACACACAACATTTTTCCTACACCTACATTTTTATAAAACTGCTAATAAAATAGTTTTTAAAAACGTATGTAACCAAACAATGTGTTACAACATAATCTAAAAAGTAAACAGAAACAGCTGGCTTGTAATCACAGTTCTCCTCCGACAGCACTATCTGTCGGCTAAAGTTGTAACAACAATGACAGCCAAAACTACAGCTATGATGAAGTTCCCGTTTCAAATTTGATTAGTTAATAAGTAATATTCGTTGGATGATATTTTGAATAACATGGAATAAAAGAAAAAATATATACATTTTTTTAGTATAGTGATATGAAGTTTGTAATAATAATTTCAGCATACAAACATAAATTTTATATATCGATCAAATGTCTGGTTGAGGTATTGAATTTAGTTGGTTTAATGGACTACTCTATATGCTTCCTCATCTGAGCTTAGACCTTCTGACCTATTCCAAATGTACGTTTTTAAAATAGAGATGCTTCCCATGTTATTTAAATGGAGTCACTTTTACTCCCTAGGGAGTTTTTCTGTTTTTTAGTACCGAGAGCAAAAAGTGATACTTTAGTATCATGTTTCAGGGAGTAAAGTAAGTACGTTTGACAGTAGGTGGAGGAAAAATTTATTAATTATACTCTAAAACACTTCATTCACACTTTTGGGCTACTTTTTAAATTAATAAAACAATATAATTTTTTTTTATAACCTGACGATGGTGTGATCACCGAAACTAGTTGTTGAATTTTTTTAACGTTTTTTTGAAAAATAAAGAGTGCTTCAAGTTTTCATATTGTTTTATCAATTATATATACTCTGTAAAAAATAGCTTCTGACTTGGGAGGGACATGCGCAACAGAGGTAGGGATACAACGGCGGCGAAGTTTCCGTTCTGCACTGGCCAGCGTTCTCGTGAGTATTCAAGCCCTTATGTTAAACTTACGGAGTTTCCTGTCTGGAATCCTTTACTCGACTGACTCTAATCGACAAATTGGCAACTGCGCTTCTACCTATGACCCTATCCATCACTGTAATTGGCTGATCTCCCTACATTTCTCTGCGCCGAATATTCCTCCAAGTCAGAAGTAATTTTGTACGGAGTATAGTGGTGGAATTTGATGAATATTGTGAAGAAAAATTTATTTTGTACGGAGTGTAGTGGTGGAATTTGATGAATATTGTGAAGAAAAATGTGTTTAAACATAGAAAATATTAAAAGATCTATCAAGACTTATAATATAAATAATACTTTCAAATCCATTGTTTTATTGTTTGAAACCATTATTTGATATTGTTTGAAACTCGACGTGAATACCTCAAAATTCTCTAGAAATTAACATTACGCTGGACTGCATCAGCAACATATAAATATATATTTTTTTTTAAATTGCCTTGAAGAATTATGTCACCTATGTTGGTGACATCTCACTCATTTCTCTTTCATTTATTTTTTGAAATAGACTCCTGATGGTTCACAGCGAATCTGGAAGTAGGCTATATCTGATTGTGTAAATTGAATTTTGTATGTGACGTGGCTTATGTATATGTATTCTGGCTCAAATAGAGATCATTGAATCTACTTTTCAAACAAAATGAATTTGTGAACGATAATAGTGAGTCGTTCATTCCTCTATGCACTTTCCTTTTCCTCAATTCCTACCTCCAAAGACACAAGTCAAAGACTTATATGACCTCAATTAATAATAATAGAAATAAATCACTCGATCATTCTTTCATTCATTCTCTCTATGCACTTTACTCTCATTCATTCCTCTTAAAGTCAAAAGACCATCAAATACGTTAAACCATAACGTATGGATACCATTCTGCCTAGCCTAGCAAATAATAGAGATCAATCAATCAATTATCTCCCATGAAACGATGCAAGTTGGTAAATTAATTAATGTAAACCATACAGCTAGTAGGTGAGCACCTGATATAAAGCAAACAAGAACTTCGTAAACCCTAAAAACGCACAAAAAATTATATAAGTTTGTTCTGGAGCACAAATGGAGACGTGAGACGCCAAAGTGAGACCGAATAAAACAAATAGATTGTCGTAGTTAATAGTTTGTCAAGGACCACTTTGGAACAGTCCAACTGGTTTCATGTTTCTAGTCCGAGTGACCTGATGACACCTTTGCGACCCCCCCCCCTCTTCACAACCATTAAAACTCGCAGCATGAAATTAAACCAGTTGAGGTGTTCATTACAATCTCAAGCCATGATTTGAATAGACTCGTTTATTTTTAGTCTCTTTAGAACAGGAATGCAGTTAGGTTGTTGGTTACATTCTAGTAAATTCAGTTGTAACCGGTGAGTATAGAATGTAACATTCTATATTATATTATTCAATATAGAGTGTTATATTCTAAACTCACTGGTTGTAACTCATCAAAAAAAGGTTCAGGACAAATACTCGAGTGCAGCCTTACAAGAACAGCTGGACGAATATGGAAACGCCAGATATCACACGCACATGTAAGGAAGAGGGAAGGGGGTGGGGGAGTTGAAGAAACCTGTCAAAACTAAAACGAACTTACCAAGAAAAGTAGAATGTGTTCGGGGTACATTGGAACTTGAGTACAAGTTCACTAAGCCTCTAAATTTGTCAATCTAGTCTACTTCATGCAAGTTATTTTTCTAATTCAAAATTAAAACTGAAATTGAGTGAGGAAGAGAATAAACTTACTGTACTTGCAAATAGACTGAAAAATTACTTGTACAGCTGAAATACGAAACTAGTGTGAATAATAAAAAAGTAACATTTTCTCAGTAATAACACAGTAAAGATCCTTAGCTATGAATATACCGTTATTTATGTACTTCAAATTGAATCAATGCTTTTAAATGATGTAACATTCAGCGATTACCAGGATGTAAATTTCAATACCAACAATATTTAGATAAAACTGCTTTTTACAATATAATAATAATAATAATAATAATAAATAATAAATTGGCCTTTATTCAATTTCACAATAATTACATTACAAAATAGATCAGTTATAACATTTTATTGTAGGCATTTTCTCTCCATGGCAAAGTGCCGTCTGGAGGAACTTTTTACAATATTCTCTATTATCTGCGGTGATGATGCAATATGCAGAACAGAAGACTCAGAAATCGAATTGTTATACACGAATATTCGTTATCCTCTACTATTATTCATCATATTTTGAAAGTAATTAGTTCAATAACAAGAGATTTACTCCCAGTAATCCATTGTTAAAAGTTCAATAACTTTATTAGTACAGTGGGTCATAAACCAATCCCAAGAAAATTGATACACTATCTACCACATTTAAATATCACAAGTCGTGCTATGCATGTCTTGTGAGGTCCACATTATAATGGCAGTATTTGATTAGCATTGATGTTGCTATTCTTGTCTATCATACAACAAAGCAGATCTATCCTTTCCTAGCTCCGCAGCGTTTCCAGATCGTTTTTTAACAATGTAGAAATATGATCGAACTCACTGCCGGCGCACAAGTTGTTCTTTGCCGGCACTACCAGCAAATTTTATTATTTTGTAATTTTAGAATATTTTTTATCAATCTGTATTATTTTATGACAAAATGAATAAATTTGAATAATTTACAAAATATTCAATCTCAATAATGAAAATTCATCATTTTACCATGGTAAAATATTTCTTCTAGCCGAAAAAATATGATAGATTATTTTAAACAAGAATGAACAGTTGATATCACATCAGATATACCAGTATCAGCTATCTTCTATAGAAGGCAGATACTCGGCAACACTGTTCTCCTATCTTTCTCCACTGCCATTATAACGTGGACTTCAACAGTTTCCGTTATGTAAACCATGTAGCCGGCCGGTTTCCGAGCTCGGTATTTAGCTAAGTACCCTAAGTACCGTACTAGACTTAAGAGCTGAAGTCAGAAAATTGGCTTTCCAAAACGGGGCGTAGTCGAGTTTTTATGATAATCTTAATTTTCTCAATTCTATGATTGGAAACGTTTTTCCCTGACGAAATGAAACATTCCTGAATAATTCAGAATAGCTGAAGCTTCACACTATTTTCTCTTCATTTTATTTTCTAGTTTTTCAAAATTTAATTTAAAAGTTGATTGCGACTACACTCCGTTTCGGAAAGCCAATTTTCCGACTCCAGCTGTTTTAAGTCTAGAACTTAGCTAAATCCCGAGCTCGAAACCCGGCCCTTAACCTTTCTAAGATGGGTAACATGAAACAATTGGAATAAGAGAATTAAAATAGGACAATTTTTGAGTGTAGCACATGTTAAATGTTTGAAGCAATCTGTCTCTGTATTTCAGTAGGCTACTACGAAATGATTATAAAAAAGAACCAAGGTCATAAAAAGCAGCGGCACAGTGACTGCTATAGTCAGATTCACCTCTAACTGACAACATTGTTTGAATAAGAAGTCTTGATGTTATTTCATAGGAAGGCTGACAGTTTAGAAGTGAGTCTCGCAATAGTGAATCACAAATAGAATCTCAAATTCAAATCTGACTTTCAAAAGTGTCCACCACAATCCATCACAACGTAAAGAAAGTGATTTTCCTCTCAACGGCGCAGAGCAACTTATCATAAATTGACACATCATAAATACACAAACAGCAGTCACACGCAGTCACAGATTGAAAAGTGGTGTCAACTATAATGCGATTCTAGTTAAAATCAGCCTGCTACAGTACATAACACATAAGTATCCATTAGGTAATGTATTCCATAGATACCTGGATATACCAATATAATCAGAACGGAATGGAAAGTGCATCTGTCAACCCAATTTAGTCCTAGATTCAGTTCCAAACAGAGACTATATAATGTAGTTACATTGGTTCAAAATGGATTCATCTTTGTGCATCTGATCAAAACATATTATTATACACTGATCCTTTTATCTATATCAGAACACTAGCAGTCAGGCTCGCTTCGCTCGCCATATCCGTCTAGCAAGGGGGCTCCGCCCCCTGGACCCCCGACTGGATCGTCCAAGAATGAGATCAGCAGGCGAGCGACATTTGGGCATTTTTATCATATGTTAGGACAATCCAGTCGGGGGTCCAGACTAAACGTCTGGCTAAACGGATATGGCGAGCGAAGCGAGCCTGACGGCTAGTAATATAATATTCCCAGGATTGAAGTAGCAGTGCCCAATCAATTTTTCCGCGATAAATGCATTTAAATCTTCAACTTGGTGCCAAGTTAACAAAGTCAACTCAACTTAATGCCAACCTGACAAAATTATTAATTTAGTTGCCAGTTAACAACTGTTTCGAAGAGGTACTCTATCTAGATTATAGTTCCATAGTAACATATGATATGGAAATTTCAATTATAATTAAGAGATTGGGAGAAGAAGAATATACATGCTAAAAGACGAACTTTATACCCCTAAATACAACCCTTAGAGTTAAAATATTGCCAAAAGATTTCTTAGTGCGCCTCTAAAGGGCCAACTGAATATACCTACCAAATTTGAACGTTTTCAGTCCGGTAGATTTTTAGTTATGCGAGTGAGTGAGTGAGTGAGTCAGTCAGTGAGTGAGTGCCATTTCGCTTTTATATATATAGATCAAACCCTTTAATACCTGTAAATGTACAGTATACTTTATTTATCTCTTTTCTGAATAGGGCTACTTGTAATATAAATATAAATATTTCAAAAAGGGTACTGAGATTTTTATTTTTATTTATATTTATAGTATAAGTTACCTTACTATATTGACAGTAAGCAGAGCTCTGCATTCACTTTACTTATTTTATACTGAAATAGGTAACCCCGTGCCCCGCAAGGATCTAATTGAAAACTTGACCTACTAAAATGTTGAATAATTTTAAAATAGGCCTGTAATCATCATCGGTGAATCAAAAACCAGTATGAAAAATTTCAAGTTTATCAGTTTATTAGTAGTTCAGACGTGATGATGCGTCATTCGTGAATTTCCTAACCCTATCATAAGCCGATTCTCCCCTTTATTATATTATAGACTAGCAGGTAACCCGTGCTCCGCAAGGGTCTATTTTCAAACTTGACAAACTGAAAACTTGAAGTAATGAAATCTTGAAGAATTTAAAATAGGCCTATAATCAATGAATTTCCTAAACCTATCATAAGCCGATTCTCCCCTTTATTATAGATTTCACTTTACACATGCACGCCTCTATTCATTTTTTTAATGCATATAATTTGTACTATGTTGTACAGCATTAAATATAACACACTTATTGACATGGGCTACTTTTAAATTAATAAAACAAAATAAATCTTATAGCACCCTTTATTTTTAAAAAAATTTAAAATAGTTGAACAACTAGTTTCGGTGATATATTACACCATCTTCAGGTTATAAAATAAAATTTTATTATAAAATATGATGTGCCTGTTGTGCCTTCTCACATAAGTGTAATAATTGTACATGACTGAATAAATAAATAAATAAAATAAAATCGGCGTATAGATTTCGTTTAGAACGAGAGAACGTGAACATTAAGTAATTTCTATACATGACTATTTTTATTTAAATAAATTAGTTTAACAAAAAATTTCGTAATGTTCTCATCATTTAACTTCCGAGGCAGGTTCTACATCAAAAACACCACAAGTGGGTAGTACAAGACATTTACAATGATTCAAAACTCATTCCACCATAAACCGTAGACCGTACGGTAGCCTAATCGCTTTCAAACCGGTTCATGCAACATGGAATGGAAACTCAACCGGTACTCAGGATCAGGTATGCCTCAACAAATTCTTCTCGTCAGATGAACAACTCGGTATAAGAGCTTTACTCAAATATACTTGATGAAACTTATCTTGAAATTGAAAATATAAGAACCCTCCTTTAAAAATTTAAAGGGTACTTGGTTTTTTGTGTGTGGTGTGTGTGTGTGGTGTGTGTGTGTGTGTGTGTGTGTGGTGTGTGTGTGTGGTGTGTGTGTGTGTGTATGAGTGTATGTGCGTCTGTGTACACGACATCTCATCTCCCAATTAACGGAATGACTTGAAATTTGAAACTTGAGGTCCTTACAATAGAAGGATCCGACACGAACAATTTCGATCTGATGCAATTCAAGATAGCGGATAAAATGGTGAGAATGTTGTCAAAAACAGGGTTTTTCGCGATTTTCTCGAAAACGGCTTCAACGATTTTGATCAAATTCATACCTAAAAGAGTCATTAATAAGCTCTATCAAGTGCCACAAGTCTCATATCTGTAAAAATTTCAGGAGCTCTGCCCCATCTATGCAAAGTTTGATTTCAGATTCTCAATTATCAGGCTTCAGATACAATTTAAACAAAAAAATCAAGTGGAAAAGATTGAGCATAAAAATCTCTACAATTAATGTTCAGTAACATTTTCACCTAATATTAAAGATAAGCTCGAAATTCGAGAAAATAGGATTATTCAATTGCAAACTGTTGGCAACTGTTGATTCTATTAAATCATTCACTATGAAGAGATAGCAGACTTCGTGTGTCTGCAGCGCTATTGTCCTGTCACCAGCTGGCTCAGATCTTAGAAAAGTAGACTTGAGATGCGCGGGAACACTAGCGTCAGTTGATAAATTTTTTATAACGGCAAGGAAAGTTATGTGAGTGCACTAAACCAGATTTTTTTATACTAGTATAGGTAACCCGTGCTCGGCAAGGATCTAATTGAAAACTTGACCTACAAAAATGTTGAATAATTTTAAAATAGGCCTGCAATCATCATCGGTGAATCAAAAAATCAGTATGAAAAATTTCAAGTTTATCAGTTTATTAGTAGTTCAGACGTGATGATGCGTCATTCGTGAATTTTCTAACCCTATCATAAGCCGATTCTCCCCTTTATTATATTACCAGCAGGTAACCCGTGCTCCGCAAGGGTCTATTTTCAAACCTGAAACTGAAAACTTGACGCAATGAAATCTTGAATAATTGAAAATAGGCCTATAGTCGTCATCGGTTAATTGAGAATTGATATGCAAAATTTACTGTTAATCAGTTTAGAAGCTCAAACGTGATGATGATGCCTCATTCGTGAATTTCCTAACCCTATCATAAGCCGATTCTTTCCTTTCTTATAGATTCCACGCTATAATTGCACACCTCAATTCATCTCTATATTTCATATATAATGTGTACTATACTACTTATTCATGGAATATCTATGTCATTGAAAACTGCGTAGCTGGTTCAGTTCGAGGGCTTCATAAATCCTTGCAGAAATAACTTAAACTTAATACTGTCAATGATCTTGTTCCTGTGAATACGATTTTCTTTCACTTCGGTATTTTACTGCATTTGTGGAACAAACAAGGGTATGATAGGAAGTTATCACGTTGAGGGGGACTGGAATAATCGAAATAAATGGCAGATGGAATGCGAGCAGAGTGTATTAAATGTATGGAATATTACATTCTTTCATAGAGTAAGGATACTATATTTTTATATACTAAGGATTGCCTAAGAAACTAAGGATTATTTCGTTCATCTCTGATTCTATGCTCTCTGGATGCAAGAAACTGCTGGACCAGTAGTAGAAACTCATATAATTATTATACTGCAAATTATTCTACGCAAGAGAGCTTCATAATACAACTATATAGGACGACACACTTTTAGTAGAACATTCCACATAATTATTTAAGGCTGAGCAACGAGTTTTTGGGATCGTTCTACTGATGACATTCAAAAAAATTGGATACTATGTCAAGATATGAATAAATGTATGTGGGACAATTTGTTCTATTATTACTTTTAGAGATATGGTCGCCTAAAGTTGAAATTTTCGGAACAGATCCTTTAAAAATTTTTAACATAAATATTCATAAAATTTCAAGATTATATTCATTACGGTATGAGGGAATATTCTTCACTGTTTCATTTACTAAATATTCATTGATTTTATTATTAATTTATTGTTATATTGTATTCATATTGAATCATCTTTTGTCAATAATTTTAGTTGAGAATTTCATTTTCTAAATATTCTTAGTACTCTTAATATTGATTATATTAGTTTTCATATTTTCTAAATAGTATTAAATATCATACTCCCATATATGCGAACAAGCTCTTTGAGCATTGCATATGTGTATTATTTTCAGACTGTCTTTATGCATCTATAAGTTATTGTATATTTTGTATGACTGATAATAAAATCATTATTATTATTGAATCAACTTTAGTGAAATTTATTTCATTTGAAAACGATTTAATTTCAGTTATTTTTTGAAACATGCTTCTGGGGTAATGTTCTCATCATTTCACTTCCGACACAGGTTCTACATCAAACACACCACAAGTGGGCAGTACAAGTACAAGTCATTTACAATGATTCAAAACTCATTCGACCATAAACCGTAGACCGTACGGTAGCCTAATCGCTTTCAAACCGGTTCATGCAACATGGAAACCCAACCGGTACTCAAGATCAGGTATGCCTCAACAAATTCTTCTCATCAGATGAACAACTTGGAAAAAGTGCTTTACTCGAATATACTTGATGAAACTTATCTTGAAATTGAAAATCTAAGAACACTCCTTTTAAAAATTTAAAGTGTACTTGATTTTTCAACATAAATTTCAACATAAATAAGAGTAGCCATCACATAATAGTACTTTACGTCACAAGTCCGGTAACGATAATTTACCGCATAAGTATGATTGTTTCTGCCCGAAACGTAGTTGAGGGCAGAATTATCATACGAATGCAGTAAATACGTTACCGTACAAGTTACGTACAATATTTTTTTGTCATATTCATCTGAGAAAGAATAATATTGCTGAGAAACAGAAACCATTACCTGCTTATGCTCGAGTTACTGCATTTTAAAAAAATGACCTAGCCCGTAGCGCCTAGTTCATAACAGACAGACCCATCGAGCTCAAATAAAATAATAAAGGCCTATATTATAAGATTTCAGATGATTTCTTATAACTTGAAACTTTTTAGATGAATTCTTGATTTGAGTTATTATATTAACATAGGACTATATTAACTATAGAAGTGGGAAACATACTCGACTGTAAAAAAAAAAAACATGATTTCTTTACAGTATAGTATGCTGAAATGAAAATCACATGTTTTCTTGTTCTGCAAACAGTTGTTTACCGGATTGATTCAATGCATGGAAAACAGCTGCAATTGAGTTTAGTAGGACAAAAATATCATTTCGAAAAGCTTCTTCCAATATTAGAAAGCAAAAAAACACGCACCAAAATCACTAATCCACGTCCCGAAAATTCAGAAATTTAGAACAAATAACAGCATTTTTAACTACTCATTCTAATTTAATTATGATTATTATTAATTATAGATTAGATTTACCTCAGTAATTCCGAGGAAGTGCTGGGCAGCCTGGACAGTGCAAGTGCAGCAGCATTGTGCAGTCGCTTCCTGCAATCAAAAATCCACTTCATCAAAATTTGGTTCTATTCAACCAAACAACACAAAAAGCGCACTTAATTTCCCTACAAACCGAACTGAAACACATATTTTCGACACAAAAACACTTCCCAAGTATGATTGAAATTATGACACATTATGACACAATCGAGGAATTAAGACTTATCAAGATGCGTGCGGACTTGTACGCCACGAACACGTTTTTATCAGCTGATTCTTTTCGTATTATAACTGTATTATCACATTATTTATTATACTGTATTATAACTGAACGAAAGAGGTCTTATGCCTGACCATTTAGAATCTTTATTTAATGTTATTTCGTAGTTTAAATGTAATTTTGGTGGCTTGCAATAAGCATTAGTAAGATGAGCTGTTATTGGAAAGTGTGCAAGGTGAGTGAATGTGAGAGTGAATGGTTGCTAGTCCATTCTTTCTCTCTCCTTTTTCTTTCTCCATCTATTCATGAATTTAAAATTAATTAAAGTGATATCCATCTCACTTGCAAACGTGGAGTATTGTATACTTCCAGCAGGTAGTATTTTTTATTCCAATTCACAAATTTACCGTATTTCTAATAAAACATACCAGTATTTATTTTATTAATCTTCCATTAATTATTTTTTATCTCACTGAGCTGTGTGTTTTTGTTTTTCTTATTGATTCTAATTGTGAATATTGTGAGTTTGAATAAATAAAATTTGAATTTGGATTTGAAATTTTGAAAGATCAGGAAATAACGAATACAATAGACATAACGAATAATACAAACAATAAATGTATCAGTCAACTAAGGCTGGACACACACCGATTAGTCAAGACAAGACTAGTCACGTTTAGTCACAATACTTCACATTGCTGCTTATGACGCAACAAACACTGATTAGTCATTGCAATTAGACATGACTCCATAAGCAACTATGTGAAGTGTTGTGACTGAACGTGACTAGTCTTTTCTTCACTAATCGGTGTGTGACCAGCCTAATGGAGAAAGACAGCTTGATCGTATCATAGATAAAAGATAGTTTTGCTATTACAGTCTATCTATAGCTTTGCTATTACAAATAATACTATATTTTCTCTATGATCGTATATTTAGATATGACTCCTTCCGTAATCGACGAGATCAAACTTTTCCTTTCCTTATTAGGAGCGCATAAGAGAGAAACAAAAAAAGTAAAACTATGTAATCACAATGGAGAACGAGAAAGATTGAAAGACTGTCAAGAGAGATTAAGAGACTTTGAGGGAAAGGCAAAAAGCGTATGTGAGTGCAAAGATAAGAGGAAAATTTTGCAGTGTGGGATAGGAAGGTGGGAGACCCCAACGAATGCGAGAGAAATTACAACAGTATGAGATGGAAAAGGAGAGGAAGGAGACAGCAAATCGATAGAGAATGGGTGACTGGACGAGGATGGGTGGAATGAGAGAGAGGAGTGTGAGGGAGAGTTGAAGTAATCCGGAGGCGGCAATTTGTTTGTACTGCCCCCAGCCAGCCGCCCCCAGTCGCGTGGCATTGTCCAAAAACGCGCTGACTCGACAACTTCACAAGAGGCCACTCACCCGGTCCGGCCACAGCCAATATTGTTCGATTAGAAATTGGTCGTTCTACCAGTTCTTCGAAAACTATTTTAGTTATTCAAATGTATTTTACTGTAGAGACGTGGAGACAGTGGAGAAAGATAGGGGAAAAGCGTTGCTGATTCTCTGCCTTGACACTGCCTTCTATAGAGGATAGCTGATACCGGTATATCTCATGTAATACCAACTGTTCATTCTTGTTTAAAATAAAGAATTTTATTTTGTGTTTTTTCGGTATTGTTATATGGGGTCGAGTCATGGACACTGTCAGAAGCTGCAACAAAAATATTGGAGGCGTATGAGATGTGGTTGTATAGGAGGATTTTGAGGGTTTCATGTATGGATCGTGTGACTAAAGTCGAAACTAATGTCGATAGAGAGACTAATGTCGATAGAGAAACTAATGTCGATAGAGAGACTAATGTCGATAGAGAGACTAATGTCGATAGAGAGACTAATGTCGATAGAGAGACTAATGTCGATAGAGAGACTAATGTCGATAGAGAGACTAATGTCGATAGAGAGCTCCTAATAATAGGTCTACTATAAAAACGAGAAGGTTGCAATACTTGGGGCATATTATGAGAATCCACACAGTTATGATATCCTACAGGGCATATTGCAAGGAAGAGTAATGGAAAGGAGAGGGGTCGGCAAAAGAAGAATTTCATGACTGAAAAATTTGAGAGCCTGGTTCTCCATGGAAAGCGGAAGCGGACAGGCACATGAAGAAGAAGAAGATATTTTGTCAAACAAATATATCAATAATTAAATAATTAATTTTTATAATTGAGGTAAAATATTAAGTTGATTAAAAATCATTCCTCAATGACGAAAAACGATCTGGCAACGTTGCAAACCTAGAAAAGTATAACACTTTCTCCTTTGTCGAATGATAAACAAGAAAGTTTATAGATGATTGTTGATTATTCATTCAAGTCAATTTTTCCAAATTTAAATGAAATTATTATTTGGTTTCAGTTGTTATTCTAACCTAACATGATAAACTCTACAATGTAATCCCAGTATCACATTATTGATTATAGATTATACCGAGAAATTTATAATTTCAGGTTCTCTCAAGTACGTACGGTGAACTTTTGCAATGTCAAGCCTACAGTAACTATATAACCATAATATAACTACATAACTATACTAGTAGTTCTGTAAACAGTAGACCTCACGCAGTATTCTCATCCACAAGTACCTGATGTCATTTGTTTTAAATGTTAACAAACTCAGTTCACGTTTGAATTTGTATTCCATATGATATAATTCATCCAGTTACGTGATAATCTTTCTATCTGATGAAAATTATGTTTTTACAATCAAAAATGTTATAATTTCTCCAGCATTATTTAGTTCATCTGTTTATTTTCAATCACCTATTAAATTAGGTTTTTGGAAGGTGAGAATATTGATACTAATGGGCACGCATAATAATACCATGACTGCAAAACAAAATATTGAAACCAAAGACCTTAAAGCTGCGATTGGACCAAAGTTAATAACAAAATTTTAATGACTCAATCCTTATAGATAATATTAGATAGAACATAACTTATCATACACATGACGAAGATGTGTGTTTGTCAACTTCCGTTCAATCTAATATAATCTATAAGAATTAAGTTATTAACATTATGTTAATAACTTTTGTGTAAACCCAGCTTAAAGATTCATAATATCTCTGCAATGTCTTTGATTGAAACTATAGACCTTATACAAATACAGTAATAGACTGGCTTCTCCACACATCTGTGTAATCAGCTGTTTTGTCAGCTGTTTTATGATGAATATTTCTATAGTCTGATTTTTACTCTAATATTGGCGTATGAAAGAGGCTCCTTTTCCTTTTATATTATCATTGAGATGCAAAATTTCCAAAAATCTTGTATATACGTCGACGCGCAATTTAAAAAGGAACATACCTGTCAAATTTCATGAAAATCTATTACTGCGTTTCGCCGTAAATGCGCAACATATAAATATATAAACATGTAAACATTTAAGAGAAATGCCAAACCGTCGACTTGAAACTTAGACCTCACTTCGTTCGGTCAACTATATAACAATACTGGTTATATAGTTACTGTAGTCAAGTCTAGCTTAAAACTTGACCGCTTTTAAATCAAACTTTTCCAGTATGACCCTAGTATTCATTTCAGCTAGTTAATACAGTTGGAGCCATTCTAGTTTAGTTAATCTATTTGAAGGATTTCCATTTCAAACCCATCCTAACCCTAACTCCACTCCCTACTGATCTAACCTAATTACTTCCCTAAATTAGTGGACAACATTGGATGGAGCAAACAAATACAATATAAAAATAAAGTAACACAACTGCCCAGAACGTCTTCAGCGGGGTTTCACCTCATAAATAGTCCACATTCAAATTCTCATCAAATTATTCATCTTGACAAATTCGAGTAAATCAAAGATCGACCACTTCTTGAATGGGAAATCGCCAAACCATTTTGGAGAGTGTCTGTACGGGGGCAGCCCGTAAGCTGTTCCTCTCAACCTTGCACACGATCACTCAATGACTCTTGAAGTTGGCGAAATCTTCAACAACAGCCCACGTAACACAACATTATATCATTATCTGATGATCAGAAAGTCAGCATTGACTGAATGGAGAACATTGGATACATTTATGAGAAATTCTGTCAGTTTAAAGTGAATCTGCTAGGGAAACCTCTTCACTTGAAAACACGGGCCTCCACTTGGGTTGGTTTGCAAATTTCTAAGATTTGATCGCCAAGTACTGTTTCTATGGCAACAATTTGAGAGTTTCCTGGTTGAGTGGAGGAATTTTCCTGTTGGCTTCGCCAAACTAAGTCGATTGGAAACTCTTGTAAGGGTAGATTGTTCGAAAAGCCCAATACATGAAATATGCAATACAACAGAAATCAAATCAAATTAATTACCTTCAAAAATACAACAAAGATATCAGGATTTAAAAATGATACATTATCAATTTTTAAATTGATTTCACTAAATTTTATGAAAATATAAAAAAACCGTAATCAATTTGACTTAATAATATTGACACCAAGTCTGTAATAGTATATTTCGCACCTAGAGCAGAAAATGAGATTTTTCCAGCTCGAAATCGGTTTTCAAGTCCGAGGCCGTAGGCCGAGGACTAGAAAAGATTGAGAGAGCTGGAAAAACATTTTTGCCCGTGGTGCGAACGATATTTTTCGCCACACTACAGGTATTGCTGACAAAATAAATAAAAAATACAAAATAAAGAATACTCGTTAAGCTATCGTACCTATCTCTTGATTTTAGTGGTAGAAGATTTGCAGTCAGGATTTCAGATTCTTTTAAAATTTCACTTGGAATACCACAGTCATCTTCAAGTATTTTTGAAAATTCGGAATGCACTAATCAACAATAAATAATTGAATAAAACTAGTTGCGAAGCGAATTAGTTTGATTCGAAACTGGAACTGAAATCATGGCGACTTCAGCACTGATGATGAAAGTGGACACTCGCCCGATCTAGCGGATGACTTATTAACTACTTCCATGAGCGGCTGGAAAGAGACAACTTTCTGGGCTAGACCGGAAAAGAAACCCTTTTCTGACGTCGTCTGCAAACAAGGTCTTTCAGATCTACGTAGGGACTGAAAAACAGCTGCTTTCTGTGCAGTGTGGCGAAAATATACATACACTTCTGTATTCTAAAGATTAATATAGAACTTAACAACATTTTACTGAAGAACATTTCAGTCAATCAAATGGAAAATATGGTGATTATTTTTATTAAGTCATTTGTGTAGCAATAGCTCATTGTAATGACAATAATAGTGAAAATTATTACGATTCCTAGATAAATTGATACAACACAATGACCCGGTTGCACGAAAGCCGGTTAAATTTTAACCGTTATTAATAATTACATTAGAACCAATTAGAGAAGGCTTTTCTGAAAAGACGGCTTCTCTGATTGGTTTGGTGGAATTGATCACGATTAAAATTTAACCGGCTTTTGTGCAACCGGCACAATATTGAGGAAACAAGCAAGAGGAGGTTTTGGAGAACTTCTGTTTTTGGCGAACGGTTCGAAGAGCGGCGAATGGCACGGAGAACGGCGCGGCGCTGTGTTTGAGTTTCAACATTATGAAACAACGTTCCTGTCCACTGTTCCTGTTCGTAGTGTGCGCTGCGCGGCGCGTGCGCGGTTAATTTCGCTGTTCGAGGTTCGGTTTGTTTTGTGTGTACGTACCGTTATATGATAAATTGGAACACACCCGAAATGGTAGTCCCATTCATCTCTTATCATCAATACAGTTTTAATGGAGTTTATTTTCTTTCATATCTTTTTCTAAAAATGGCCTGTTCAAACTATCAATATAATCTCTGTTCAAATTCCGCCTATTTACAAACACAGAAAAATAGAATCCAACCTAATTTTGAATTGTATCCCCTTTGAGCTGATTTTCGTTTGTGCGTAAATACCGTTGTTGACCACGACAGGAAGAGAATCTCAGATTGGGTAGATTTCAATTTGTCTACATAACCTAAAAGATTATGTTTTAATGGGGCAGGTTGAGCTCAGGTTATACTTTTTTATACTTTGAAATGGCAATATTTTGATATGATTAGAAATGTTTAATTCTTTAATAATAAAGACAAATAATTAAAAGTTATTTGATCAGCTGTTTTAGCACACTTGAAATTTGAACAATATGAATGTCAACAATGCTTGTCGTCGTCGACTGCGGAAATTTACGCACAAACGAAAATGCATCTTTAGTAAAATATACAACACAATATCGCGCCGACGTAATTCAAATTGAATTTCATCTTCATACGTTCAACAATATTCTACAGTTCACACTCAATAGATAAAATACTCATTTTTAATATAATAAAGTAAAGAATCGGCTTACATGTACGGGATAGGAAATTCGTGAATTCCTGGACGCATCATTCAAGTCTGAACTACTGGACTGATTAACTTGAAATTTTGAATATTGATTCTTAATTTACCGAGGATGGTTATAGGCTCATTTTAAATTCTTCAAGATTTTACTTTGTCAAGTTTTTAATGATACCCTTGCGGAGCACGGGGGGTTACTTGCTAGTACTCAAATACTCATAAAATGATAAAAATTGAATAGATAGTTGCTATATTTTCTATTAGTAGGAAATAGTCTATAAGCCTGCATAAATACAATCTAGATAAATAAAGAAATCAATCTTAGGGCCGTTTGCACAGTGAAAGTTTAAACTGAATTTAATCAGCTGGTGGCTCAAACTCAAAATGAAACAAATTTCAACAAACGAGACTTGATAAGGATTTAATCCAGTTTAAAATGGAATTTAGTTCAAAATGTCACTTCACAAACGGCCCTAAACATTGTATCATTAAGATACCCATTACCCACGCACAAGCCCAATAAAAAGATTTTTTCTAATGATACGCAGCTCCATCAGAACCAAACTCTCGTAACTGTTTAAACGTCGATAGTTGATTGAAAAAAATCCTGAAATTCTACAGTTTCGTACCGGTGTATCAAAAGCAACCATCCGATATCAGTGAAGCGATAGAGGACACTTTCTGATTTTTTCCGATAAAGGAATGCAAGGCTGCAAGGTGCACGTGGTATTTGAGGGGTGGGAATCAGTGAGAGGGGGGGGGAATAGTCTGCTACGCACTAGCCCTACTCTACAAAACCAAATAACCATCTCTATATATTGAATTATATACAGTTATAAGTATATAACACATAGTGCTACATACATATATTATGTTCTACGTTTAAACCCACCCCAACAATATATCACACAGTATAGGAAGGAGGTCCTGCGCCTGCCCTATAGTGTTCTATTCATTTGAAGTTGTCAGCATTGGTTGAATGAGGGGGATAATGTAATTTATACGAGGTATGTTGACAGTTCGCAGTGAATCTAACTGTGGCCGTGTAGCAGGAAGACGATAAAAAGCCGTCAGCTGGGGGTGCATGTGTGTGTGTAAGTGTGCGTGCGTGAAAGGGGGTGAGCGTGAAATCGAATGATAAAATGCAAGCAGGAGAAAGAAAGGGGACGAACGAGAAGAAAAAAAGAAGAAGAGAAAATGAATGAAAGAAGAAGAACAAGGAAGGAGGTCGTAGAAGAAGTAGAAGTCACGTCTTGTCAACTCATCGGTGTGGTATTCCTTTCTGCTTTAATTTAAAACTTTATTGTCCCGGACTCCTAGGTTTTATTTTGTCATCAGATCGCGACTGTCAACTTTGATGAATATCATTTATACAAACTCTTTTACATCTGATGTATTCTTTTAGAAATATGATTACAATATGAATACGACTTATAAAATATATCTCAAATATAATGAATAAATAATATAATATAACTAAATAATATAATATAAAATAATATAACTCTATAATGAATACTGACTGTGATATGGGAAATAAACAAAAATTGCAACATATTCATCAGTTTGGCTGTGCAAAGGCTAAAAATAAACTTTCAACTCCTGATATTTTTCAAATTTTTTTTTATTTGTATATCATCAATCTATCAAAATGAACAATTTTTCTCAGGAAAACGTTTTTTTTCTGATCATTAATTTTTGAGATATGAGCGCCTAAAGTTTAAATTTTTGGGACAGAACATTTCGAATTCGGTAAGAGGTAAATCCATGAGATTCAGAGGATAATAATATATTCTTCATGGTGATGATGCAACACGTTGCTTTTGAGAAGATACAAAAGAGAGCAACTGTCGCTTATGGAAAGATACATTTTCAAAAAGGTTCTATGTCTTTGAACGGGTTCTATGTTTTATATAGTCTAGTGGCCCTCTGCCGATAGGCAAAGCTACTGGAAAATTACAAATTATAACCTAATGATACACAATTTTCTCGAGTAGTGAAGAAAAAATAAAAAACAAAAAATCGAAGAAATGTAGGGTGGCAAGCAAACTAATCGAAGATACTTTAAAAGCCTTTCACTGTGATGACACAACAATGTATCTCGATAAGTGTGTACACACATGTTCATCATGCATGGCCTGTCGTTAGTGGCCAGCCTAATGCTACAACAACCCAAAGGTTGAAGACCTCTGATTACGACGACTGAGTGAATATTGTCACAGCAATCTCCATGTACTACTGTATTACAATAACACCAACAATACACTACACACTGAAGTTACTGATTGATTGATTGATTGATTGAGTACTTTATTTATGTAGATTACAATATATACTGGCTTATACACTTATATACAATAGCTTACAATACAGCAAAATTATAGATGAATTTACATAATATAGACTAAGAAAATAATTATTGAACTGTATATGATATGAAAAAGCAATTTGTAATATAATAACTATAGATAATAATTAAATTGTTATGCATCTAGATAAATTGGCGGAGCTTTGGACATATCGATGTCCATTCTTCGGAAAGAATATTAAAAATATTTTCCCCACTAACTCTCTACCAAAAGAGTGGTACTAACTGATAAGAGTGGACTGGAGGAGGAGGGGGGTTAAACAAGGTGGCTGATAAAGAACCCCTTTGGGTCACGTGCGCAAGTCACCCCTCTCCCTCCCACTTGTCTAAATATGGTGGGTGGGAGGGAGAAGGTTTTAAACCACCCACAAGCTGCCAAACAGTACCTGGGGAGGGTTAGATTGTGAGCAAGGTGAAACCTGTAATATAAACGGTGAAACACAACACTTTGCACAATATAATTCGCTTGACAGTTAGTTTATCAGAGGAGGCAATCGACCCAGACTTGAATCAACGATCCGTACAGACCTCGAACAACACAGACACAGCATCCTCATTCTACTACTATACTGGCAACTGGTGACAAAACTGAGTTTTGTTTAGTTCCCACGCTGGTTGGTTGCTAAACAATATCGTCCTCATCGTCCTCCTCCTCCACCTCCTCATCGTTCTCCTCCTACACCTCCTCCTCATCCATCTCCTCGTAATCCTCCACAACTTCCTCATACTTCTCCTTATCTTCCACCTCCTGCAACACCTTTTCATCCTGGTTTTCCTTCTCATTTTCCTCCTGCTTCTTCTTCTCCACCAGTGGACAAAATACACTGATACCAGACCTGACATCAAAACAGTCAGTCAATCTCGGTGACCAAAGTTCTATCATCTCATTGTTGCACTGCATTATATTATTTGTGGAAATATGATGGCCAGTTCATGAATGAGTGGTGACCGTTTGTGTCATGAATCATAGTCATAGCAGAGACAAACAAATAGTGTTATAAAACACTTATTGACATGGGCTACTTTTAAATTAATAAAACAAAATAAATCTTATAGCCCCCTTTATTCTTTAAAAAAACTTTAAAATAGTTGAACAACTAGTTTCGGTTTCACTTAAACAAAATAAATCTTATAGCACCCTTTATTCTATAAAAAACTTTAAAATAGTTGAACAACTAGTTTCGGTTTCACTACAACTAGTTGTTCAACTATTTTAAAGAATAAAGGGTGCTATAAGATTTATTTTTTTATTAAATAGTGTTATTTACGCTTATCCTTTCTCTATGGTCATAGTCAAATATAGCACGTCAGATACCGATTTCGGTGAGATATAATGATATTATCCGTAATAAAACACTGGAATATTGTCTAAAAATATCACGAATTTATTAAAACGTTACTAACACGTTTTAACACCTATGGTGACATCTTCGGCCCGGTTGCACAACAGCTGGTTGAATTTCAACCGTGATTAATTTCACGGGAACCAATCAGAGAAGGCGTTTTTGAAAAGACGGCTTCTTTGATTAGTTCTCGTGGAATTTAATCGCGGTTAAAATTTAATCGGTTGTTGTGCAACCGGCACTCAGTGTGACAATACACACACTGAAGATGGCACCATAGGTATTGAAATATGTTTATAATTTTTTAATAAATTCGTGATATTTTTAGACAATATTCTAGTATTTTATTATCAAAAATAGGAATTTATTGATTGAATTTGTTGCAGACAAACGTCACAAATTACAAGCTACACAAATTTTTGACACATTTTTTTGCTATCTGTAAAGACAGAGATACACTTGGCTTTTTTTCAGACGAGTCTACACAGCATTCGAGATATTTTTAGACAATATTCTAGTGTTTTATTATCAAATATAGGAATCCATTAATTGAATTTTTACTTTCAGACAAACGTCACAATCACTAGTTACCCAAACTTTGTAACACATTTTTTTGCAATCTGTAAAGACAGAGATACACTTGGCGTTTTTTCAGACGAGTCTACACAGCATTCGAGATATTTTTAGACAATATTCTGGTGTTTTATTATCATATATAGGAATGTATTGATTGAATTTGTTCCAGACAAACTTCACAAACCACAAGTTACCCAAACTTTGTAACACATTTTTTTGCAATCTGTAAAGGCAGAGACACATGAGGCGTTTTTTCAGACTAGTCTACACAGCATTCGAGATATTTTTAGACAATATCCTAGTCTTTTATTATCAAAAATAGGAATTTATTGATTGGATTTGTTTCAGAAAAACATCACAATCACAAGTTACCCAAACTTTGTTACACAATTTTTGGCAATCTGTAAAGGCAGAGACACATGAGGCGTTTTTTCAGACTAGTCTACACAGCATTCGAGATATTTTTAGACAATATCCTAATCTTTTATTATCAAAAATAGGAATTTATTGATTGAATTTGTTTCAGACAAACGTCACAAATTACAAGCTACACAAACTTTGTAACACATTTTTTGCAATCTGTAAAGGCGTTTGCTTTACAGAGGTGTTTGTTACCACATGAGGCGTTTTTTCAGACTAGTTTACCCAGCACGACCAGGACACGTGATTGGGTTGACGTATCGAGAATCAGCCAATCGGAGAGCTTCCTGTCCTGTCGTGCTGTGCCGAATCGTCTGAAAAAAACCTCGTGAGTAGAAGCTAATACCTTTATTTATAAAAAAACAGACTGCTATGTCGTAATTTAATTGTTCAAAAGTGAAGTTGAGAATGTTTTCAATGAACACTCTACTGCAGTTTTTACTAATTTCTAATGAATTAACCACCTGTAGTGACACATCTCACGCGACAAGTCTCTCAGATATGCGCGCGCACAATTAAAACTTTCCCTTTGAAATGCAATGAGAGGGAGAAAGCGATTATAGGGAAGGAGCGAGCCTATTCCCTGTTCTGCAAGGGAGGCAGCCGCTTTACAATGTACGAAAACATTTCCCCTTCATCATTTATGCAACCCTTGAACCCCTCCCCTCCTCATTTCCACCTCCTCCTCAACACAGGGGGTACAAGGGGGAGCATTGTTTCGAGCAACTTGATTTACATCGTTCAAGTCACTCTGTTTTGATCAGCTTGTCACCTTTTTACCTTCAAAACAGTACAACAATAAAGATGTCGATGACGATGATGATGATGATGATAATCTATAGAGACGTTAAAATGCAAAGGAATGTGTAAAAGAAGCTTACAAGAGGCTTGAGGGTTGAAAATAGGCCCCATCTGCTTTTTCAATATAAAAAATTCATGATATTTTCATAAATAAACCACCAGTAGTATTTGATTAACATTGGTGTTGCTATCCTAGTCTACCATTCAACAAAGCAGATAACGCTATCCTTTTCTAGCTCCGCAATGTTGCCAGATCGTTCCTTAACAATGTTGGATAGACACGCTCTATGTGCGTGTGTATAAGTAAAAGCAATAAAATCATAAACTTCTTTCCAACTTGATGAGTGGAAAAGCTCAGGTCGTCGCCATTTTTAAATGCTTTGAAAGTTATTGAAGCCTTTATGATCGTTATTTTTACAGAGTGAGTCATATGTATGGGAACCCTTCAATAAATTGTAAACTGTTGTAGATATAATACTGTAACTTTCAGGATAAGTTGGTGGTCAAATACTCTACCTTTTGACGAACAACTGAATTTCAACACCTCATAAGGGGTGACTTAGGGGTTGTAACTCGAATATTATCAATGTAATCACCCATTGTGTGGTACATCGTTTTTAAGGTTTTTATAAACAAGAAAAATAAGATCAATTGAAATGTTCTATGAAACTTTTATCCAAAATGGCGACTGATTGAAGTTTTAGTTTTTAAAAAAATAATTGATAAAGTTCAATCAGCCGCCATTTTGGATAAACGTATCATAGAAAATTTTTATTGATGCCATCTTTCTCGTTTTGAAAAGGCATTTAAAATGATGTATCACACAATGGGTATTTACATTCAAAATATTTTAGTTACAACCCTTCATTCATTTAAAAACTAAAATTTCAATCAGCCGTCATTTTAGATACAAGAATCATAGACCATTTTTATCGATGCAATCTTTCTTGTTTTGGAAAGGCCTTAAAAATGATGTAGCACACAAAAGGTGTTTACATTGTAAATATTCGAGTTACAACCCCTAAGTCACCCCCCTATGAGGGATTGAAATTCAGTTGTACGTCAAAAGTTAGAGTAAATGACCAGTAACTTATCCTGAAAGTTACAGTATTATATCTACAACAGTTTCCAATTTATTGAAGGGTTCCCATACATATGACTCACTCTGTATAAATAACGATCATAAGGCTCCAATAACTTTCACTGCATCTATGGACTTTTGGACTTTTAAAATGTTATCTAAATTTGGGAGAGAAATATTACAAGGAGTATCCTTAGTTTTTCTCTCCTAATCAGTGTTTCTTTGTAAAAAATGTAAATAAATAAATGAGGGGTTGAAATTCAGTTGTACATCAAGAGGTAGAGTATTTGACCAATAACTTAACCTGAAAGTTACAGTATTATATCTACAACAGTCTCCAATTTATTGAAGGGTTCCCATACATAATTATGACTCACTCTGTATTTATCAGGTGGGGAAGGGGGTAAATTTTCTCAATTAAGAAAATTTATTATTCAATCATTGAAAAATATATTTCATTGACAAAAAACTTCACTCACATGGGCTACTTTTGTACGAATTAATAAAATCAATAGAAAATCCTTGTAGTACCCTTTATTATTAGAAACTTAAAATATTTCAACGACTAGTTTCGACCCTAACCTAGGTCGTTTTCAAGTTTTAATCAACTTCAATTTCAAGGGTACTACAAGGTTTTTATATTGTTTTTATTAATTCATTGACAAAATAGAACTGATTATTTTAAACAAGAATTAACAGTTAATATTACATCTGATATACCGTAATCAGCTATCTTCTATAGAAGGCAGGGAATTGACAACACTGTTCTCCTATCTTTCACCACTATCATTATTTATTTATTGGGAAAAACATGGACAATTACGTCGACAATTATACCTTGGACCTCACTATAGCATTTTTTCGTGCAACTTGATTTTCATCGTTTCAAGTCACTCTATTTTGATCCCCTCGTCACTTCTCTACCTACAAAACAATACAACAATAAAGATGGCGACGATGATTATGACAATCTAGGGTAGACGTTGTAGTGTGAAAAAATAATAAGAAGGTGAAAAGAAGCCGGTGAATCCAAGTCATGAATAAAACATACCAACGCGCGCCAGTAGGAAATGTCGTTTAGAAAAGCATAGGCCTACACGCACACACCAAGTTCACTACTTTTACGCCATTATCTTTAACGAAGAGATGAACAAAAGGAGTAGAGTGGAATGAGTAGGAGAAGGTGAAGAGAGAGAAAAAAAGACGTGCGCAAGAAGTGTTGTTGGGGGAAGTGCCTTTTCAACAAGTCTCTTCCTCTTGCACTACTAAACTTGGCCATTCATTGCCGCGTGCGAAAGTGTGAATAAATAAAGCAATAAAGCAACAACTGCACACATAAGGAGCAGACTAGAACAAGAAGGTGTGCAGAATAATGAAAGGGTAATGCATAGAAAGATTGGTTCTCAGTTGTTCATTAACCCAATTCTTGTGAGATGTTTTTGTTAGTGATGGTGTACGGTAGGGATGGGTATCGATACATCGATGTTTAGAAACATCGATGTTTCAACATCAAACATCGCTGTTTACTACTGTTCGATGTTTTTCACTTATCGATGGTTTTACCTAGACATCGGTCATTCGATGTTTTTCCCAACAAAAAGGAATTTTTCAATCAGGATCTCTGTATTTCTTATGTGAGACTGTTGGATACTCTTGAGGATTTACATAACTGTGGCCCTTGTCAAGGTTAGATACCTATTTAGAATTGAATAAGATGTCAGATTTTTCGTTTCTTAGGAAGAAAGAATTTTCTTATTACAAGTGCTTTCCTCAACATACGTTTAATATCAATTATTAATCTTGCTCTGGAATAGAGGTCCTCGTATTGTATGGAGTGTAGATAGCCATAAAAAAAACCTCTATTCATTCTCATTTCCTAAATAAAACTATCAGGTATTGAATGAATACGATTATGAGTAACAATGATTGCTAAAATTAGCTTAGGATGAAATCCTAAGACAGAATCTTCGAGGATATCCCGAGAGGTTTCTGACTCAACTATTATTGGATTTTCTTTTTTATATTCGATTAAATAACAATCTCCGTTGATAACGTAGAGTCTGATTACCTACAACTACAAACAATTTATTTACTTACAGTTTCATTGCTGCCAATCAATAATATTCCTTCATTGTTAACTACTTTTTAAAAGCTCTGTCCCTTCCTTTTACATGTACATAAAAAAGGAAATTGATTTCACTATCTGAGTTACTCTAAGGATATAATAGTCTTCCGTGAAATGTACGGCAACACGTCGATGTTTAAAACATCGATGTTTACTGTTCGATGTTTTTCACTTATCGATGTTCAGGAGAAAAAACATCGATGTTTTGTCTTTCGATACCCATCCCTAGTGTACGGTGATCCGTGATCGTCTTATAAGAGTTATAATGTTATAGTTGTAAATTATAGTAATGGTTATGATTCACTTCAAACTATAAACTATAATAAATAGCACCCCATCCAACCAAAACTGACACCTCAACATGATACTCATTATAATAATGGTGACCTAGTATAGTTGAAATCCCACGCTAATTGAGTGTATACTTGTAATTTATAGGGCGATGTCTCTCCTCTTATAAGATCTTATAAACTTTGTCACCGTCTCATTTAATGAGGCGAGCCGTCAAAGCAAATACCTGTAAACCTGTGATTATTCAATAGAAGTTGTTAGTATCAGTTGACCTTGTGAAGCGTTCTGAAATTATAGTGAGGTCCACTTTATAATGGCAGTGTTTGATTATCAATGGTATGGTTATCCTTGTCTATCATTCAACAAAGCTGATGGAGCTATCTCTCTCTCTCGCTTTTCTCTGTTGCCAGATCGGCTTAACAATGTAGAATTAATAACAAATAATTAACAAAATATTTTATATTAATTATGAAAATTCATTATGAAATTATTTAAAAATATAATTCCTTGCTTAATAAAATATAATTGATTATTTTAAACGAGAATGAACAATTAATATAACATTAATAAACCTGTATCAGCTACCATCAAGAAGGCATTGACAAGACAATGAGGATCGACAACGTTGTTCTCCTATCTTTCTCCACTGCCATTATAACGTGGACTTCACTATAGGCGTTGAAACTTGGCTGAATATGGTCAAGATTATGTTGTATGAATTCCTAAATGAGTTTATAAACAATCATGTATCAACAAGTTAAAAAACTATTTGAGACATGGAATTAGTTTTCTGTGAAGTCATGTAAAAAATCAGTTTTACTACCGTGATTGAGTCTACCTACTGCACAGTATTTATTAGAAATTCAAGTACTGTATTAGATAATATAACTCTCTCACAGATAAGTTGGTGATTCAATTTTCATTGAAGGATTGAGTTTAGTAAAACATTCTAGTATTTTTCTAGATGTTTCTAAATTTCTAATTTTTTGTATTTTTTTGAAAATTCTAAATGTACAAGTTTTACTTACGGCTAGAGCGACGCCCATTCCGAAAGAACCATTTTCTGCAACAGAAAAAAAAATTATTAAGTTATTACATTAGTAAAATTCAAATTTAAATTAGTAAGAGTAAAATTTTCATTTATAAGAATAAAAGCAGTTCAATTCGATAGTTCACATTTATAATCCTCCACTGAACACAGAACTAGTAGGTTACTACGATCCTGATTTAATTTTACAAGTACAATGTCGATAGTAGTTTCACCAATACCATAGAGAAACAATAGCGTAAGTAGATATCCCATGGTATAGGGCGTTTATGTCGCAACTTTTACTGTTATCTCAAGCCGATAGTTCATGTAATTCTTTCCCGTGAAGCTGTGTGACACTGGTAGTCTTTCATATTGTACCGTTCATACACTCTTACCCCAACAAAACAGTAAAAACCGACAGTAATCAACAGTAATCGCCTTGAGATAACAGTAAAAATTGCGACATAAACGCCCTATACCATGGGATATCTACTTATGCTATTGTTTCTCTATGCCAATACACATTTCATTTTCCATTGAATTTTGAGATTCGTTATTTGCTGCAATAAATCAAGTCACAATAAACAAACGCCCGAGCTAAAATCTGTCATGGTTGAACTAATCAAGTCTTAATAATAAAGGAAAGAACTGCCTTATTCATGTACGGGATAGGGAAATTATGTTTGACGCATCATCACGTCTGAACTACTATACTGGAATTTTGCATAATTATATAAATTCTTAATTAATCGGGGATGGTTATAGGTCTATTTTCAATTCTTCAAGATTTCATTTTGTCAAGTTTTCAATTTTTCATGCTTCCAGTTGTTGTGTGGAAACAACTAACATTTCTTCTAAAAGGGAAATTCGAAGATAGGTCTGATTGGGGATTCTATTCGAATAAAAATAACTAATTTTTTTCACATCATTATTTTGTCCGCCATTTTGAATCCATCTTCATTTTTTAAATTGGAAAGTGGTCATAAAAGACCACATAAGTGGTCAGTGATAGTGGACAGAATTTCAAGAGAAAATGAATGGTGAAATCCATCTCTATCACATCGATATCTCAAACCGTTCAAAAGTTATTCTCATTCAAAGATACTGAAACTGTACACATAATTTACAACAAATAATTGCTGAGTCTTTTACAAACAATCATTTTATTCATTACAAGTTTAACTTATTACGAATGAGACTTCAAGCGGTACCATCCTTCAACTTGCAATTTTATCTGTGTTACTTGCTACCTTATAACCAAGAATAGTATATCCTATTATATTAAGGGAGCAATTTCTGTATATATTTGGTTATTTATGTTAATTATAATGATATTATTTATATTCTTGGAAAAACAGACGATAATTTCGTCGTCTGTCGATAACAGAAGATGTAAGTGCCTGTCTGGGAGAGAGAGAGAATTATATTCGGGTGTTAAATCAATCAGTTTATCTCACGAGAAATATTATCTAGTAATATTTAAATCGACTTTATCAAAATAATCTGATTTGTTGATATGATATTATGGTATATCATTCTAAATTAGAGTATGTCATTATTTTCTAAGTTAATCATTATTTTAGGGGTTCAAGTGATTAGTGAGTGTTATTTTTTTATTCAATTTGGTTTGTAAACAATCTAAATTAGAGCTTTTCTGTTTTCAAATGTTTGAACTGAAAACTGGACCTGAATTCAAGTGTATGGAACACTAGTAGTTCTGTGAACAGTAGACCTCGCGCTCAGTAAGTTACATTGACCTGATGTTATGTTTTCTCAAAAATTAATAAATAATTTATCAGTTTAAAATGTCTAGAAAAAATCATAAATAAATATAGAGCTTTCTGTCCTCTCGTACCGTGACGTGTCGTCCCGGAATGTGAGTGTGAGCGCTGTTATCAGGTCTGGCTGCAACTGTCTACAACGTTGATGGAAAGATACATTTTCAAGATGTTCGATGTTTTTGAACGGGTAGTATTATAGTCCACTGGACAGCTGATTTATGATGATTCTATAGTCTGATTTTTACGGTAATATTTGCGTATGATGAAGGCTCATTTTTCCTTTTATATTATCCTTGAAATGCAAAATTTCCAAAAACCTAGTATATACGTCGACGCGCGCAATTTAAAAAGGAACGTACCTGTCAAATTTCATGAAAATCTATTACCGCGTTTCGCCGTAAATGCGCAACATAAAAACATATAAACATTTAAACATTAAGAGAAATGCTAAACCGTCGACTTGAATCTTAGACCTCACTTCGCTCGGTCAATAACCTACTTTTTGGACTATTTATAGTGTATGAATCAAAATTCGGGGAAGAAACAGTTTTGGGCTGTACCTGTTAGTCCTTCCCCAATCATTTTAAAGAATTATTGTGTTCTGTTTATCAATAAATAAATAACGAGCGAAGCTCGGTGCCCCGATATTAGCTATAATCTATCCTTGCCTTATAATTGCTATTTGACAGCTGTTAACTTGTGAACAGTATTAAAAATCTAATCCTTGAAATACAGTCTATCATACCACATTTTCATTACACACTACAGTACTTGAAAGCTGTTTCATACCCCAACACCCTTTCAACTCTTTACCAGTGTGAAAAGCATCTCCGGCCAAACCAACACCAACTTTTTCTTCTCCAAGTTGATCTTGTTAGTAGGCTTACACTGTACGGTTCGTATGTTCTTTCTCACATATAAAAGCAACTTTTCCCATGCGTATTACCGCCTCAAACACGGAAGTTCGTTCACGTTTTTTACAAGTCACCGCGAAAACCGTTACGAACGGAACAGAAGCTGCCGGGTTTTTCCACTTCGCTTGGGGACTTTGAGACGGCGGTTCCGAAATTAATAACAATAATTCATCAACGGAACAAATGAACGAAAGAGACAGTGTTAAGTTTTTTCTGTGTGGGCAACCACAACTTCACCGACCCCACTTTTTGTGCATGGAGCTCAAAGTTAGGACGGAATAAAACATGAATGTCTGCCTTGGGAGAATGAATCTTTAGGACATGAGACGTGGAAAAATAGTGAAAGTAACAACGAGAGAATGAAGAGGAACAAGAAAATGTAGTGGAGATGAAAAGGAATTTGTTTTTGTTATTTGCTTTCTACTAATCTTATTGTTTGTTTTTTAATCATTTTTAAATAAGTTTTGAAAAAATATATATATGGAAAATGAACTCACAGCACAAGTTCGCTTTACTATTCATTTCTATGAATATGTATGTACTGTATATTCCAATTATTATTGTATTATTAATTGGAAATATTTCTAGTGATTTTGTATTTTAGCTTTGAATATTAAAGAAGACGGAAAAGAGAGAGAACAAGTAAAAAGAAAATTCCCGCGAACGGGAAAGCTGGTAGTTTGCTATTCCCGACAGGTTTGCAGTTGCAGTTGTAAGTTGCCGGTCCAAGACAACATTATCGACAACACTTGGAGTGATAGAGAAGGTCGCAGCATTTGGAAGAGGTCGACAGCAAAAAGGGAGACAGTCGAAAGGAGAGAAAAGAAGAGAAGATTGATGGATGGAGCGAGACAGATCGGAGAAAGAGTTGACTTGGATTGATGATGGTGAAATTGCAGGAAAGGGATGTGATGAGGAGGAGGGACGAGGAAGAGGAGATGGATGAGGTGGAGGATGAAGAGGAGGAGGAATGATTGATGATGAGGTGGAGGAGGAGGAGCTGGAAGAGACGTGGGAAAGGGGCAGGAGGTAATTGCGGACTCAGTAACGGTAAGTAAAAGAGGATGATGGAAAGGAGGGAGAAGCAGCATAAAGAAGAAGAAGAGGAGAGAGGAGGAGGAACTGGAAGAATGACATCCGGGCGATGCCTAGCGGACCGCGAGACCAGAAAGAATGCACACGAAAAAAAGAAGAGTTCTTCCACGATAGCTTGTTGTTTGAGCCATCAAAACAAAATCGGAGTCAATAAAATAACCAGGAAGTCGGGAAAGTCAATAAAATAATCAGAAAAGTCGGGAAAGTCAATAAAATAACCAGAAAAGTCGGGAAAGTCAATAAAATAACCAGAAAAGTCAATCAAATATCAGGAAAGTCAATAAAATAACCAGAAAAGTCGGGAAAGTCAATAAAAAAATCAGGAAAGTCGGAGAAGTCAGATCGATTTTATCATCATAGTTCCAATATTACATATTTGAGTGATGAGCATGTATCAAGAAAGTGATTGGAATGTAGGACAAGAGTTTATGTTCCGGACCCGGTCCGGAAATAGTATACTCGTATTTAGTTTACAGCAATCTAATTGAAGAATACAGGATTAGAAGAGAGAAGAATTACTATAAATACTAACTTATCATCAGTAATATTACGGTATATCGTAAAAAGTTACGATAACAGGATCAATGAACCTGTGCCGAAATGGACCTCTGATCTTCGAAAACCAAAAGGTTTTGAAGTTATTTTGCAGTACTGTGAAATACAGCATCTGTTCAGAACACATAAACATTTTATTCATTCAAATTTAACATTATTGAATGTAAATAGTTATTTGTGCAACTAGTGCGCAAAGTGACAGTTTGCTGCACCGAAAGAAACGTTTACACCCGAGCCGTAGGCGAGGGCGGAATGGTTTCTTGAGTGCAGCAGAGGAACTTTGCGCACGTATTTCACATTAAGTTTTTCCTACAGTTACCATTGATATGAAAAGTGGGTAATTATGGGTAAAATTGCCTGAAATGCATCAAATGTTTTTCTGTGTAATTTTATTATTGATAAAAACCTTAATTTATTGTCAAATTGAATAAAAATGTTTTCCTTGGTTATAATATCTAATACTAATAATTAGCGCGTTGTGCTTCGTTGCACCTCTGCTCACTATAGCAGCCACAGCAGTCACTGTTACCAACTTCATTTTGATTTTGCTGCACTGTTGCTCCATATAACCTACTAAGTATTTTGCGTTGCCATGTTGCAAATCTGGAGTGCAGAGAAATTTTTCCCGCCTAGAGCGGAAAAGTGATTCTTTGCGTTCTGTAATCAGTGCAGCAATGGCCACTTTCCAACGTAACTGTAGGAAAAGTAATGTACTGTACTAACTGTATACTCTGTGCTAATGATGTACTATTTCGAGATAAGTGCGATATAATAATATATTAAGATGATCATTACTACACCTGAATATCTCTGCAAGACGAAATACCTCTATGAGACCGAAATTATAGATATTGCTATTTTTCTTCAGTATTAAAGAGTATTATTATTTTAGTATTATTTCTTCGGTACGATATTCCTTTCTAGCATCCTTTTCTCTATGATGAGACGAAGATACTTGGGCCAGATCTGAACACGTACTTTTAGGTTTATGATATTCCTTTATCATGTACAAACTTATCCTTCTCCCAAAATACAAGACGAACACAATCCCCATAAGACGTATTTTCCACACGACCGATCTCTATTACAAGTAGTTTTCAAGATACCACCATTGTACCTGAACTCCTCTTAATTTATAACAATCTCATTAAAATTTATTTCTCATTCGGGCAACCTCTGTAGCAATTAGTTTTTAAAACACATATACCATCCGCATTCAACAGAACACCTCTTTATAAAAAGATAAATAAATATCCCTGATGAATAACTCGTTCAGGCCTTCAGGCAATCGTCTTTACCACGAATACTTAAAAAAAACTTAATTCTCCTTTTTATTCTTTATTGATTTATACAATCAATTATTGTGTGTTACTAACTTTTATCTAATTTCATCATCTACTAATCTACAAAATTATATTTGTCTGTAAATTCCACTAATCTTTGTTCTTCTTTCTTTCTCTTTATCCGGCGCTACAGCCCTAGGTGAGCTCTGGCCTCCTTCACAACACACCTCCATTCTTCCCTGTTCATGGCTCTTTCCTTCCATCCTCTTACCCCATCTTTCTCAGGTCATCCATCACTTGGTCCACCCACCTGTTCCTTGGCCTACCTTTCCTTTCTTTCTGCTGTGCAACTTGCTATTCAAAACTATTTTCGGCATCTAGCCTCACTCATCCTCATCACATGCCCCAACCACCTTATTCTTTGGGCTTTAATGAAGCGTACTATATTTTCTCCTTTTATTAATGCTTCTATTCCTCATTTTTTCTTATTCGCCATGCTGCTCATTAATCTGAACGGGACCGTAAATTCTTCTTAGTATGGATCTTTCAAATTTTTAATGCATTTTCGTCAGCCATATTCATCACCCAAGTTTCTGCCGCATATGTTGCCACTGGACGCACCAATGTTCTATATATGTTATCTTGGTGCTCCTGCCGCCAACTTACTTTTAAATAATCTAACATTGGCATAGTAGGCCCTATTAGCTGCTTGAATCCTTTCTTTTATAAAAGCATTATTACCTGTGGCATTTATGGGCATCTAGATACTTGAAGTTCTCTACACCTGCAAACTTTTTGTTATTCACGAGATATTTCTTGGTACTCGGACTTGATTGCTACACACACAGATATTTACTCTTGTTCTCTATTTACAACCAGTCCGACTTTTCGTGCTTCAATTTCCAGGATTTTATAAACTTCTTTCAAGCATGCCACACTTCTAGCCATTATTACCACGTCATCCGCATATGCACATACTTGATGCATCTTGTGTTAATTTTGATTTATTTCTTAGTTTATATTGAATAAATATATACTGCACTTAGGTCTACGCACAGTTTTTACTTTGTAGGCTACTCCTTAAACATAGATGGACATAAAAACTATAATGCAGTTTTGGAATCAGTTTACTATATTTAATATTATTTTTCTTGTATTATTTTTAGATTTATAATATTATATTATTATAATCATGTATGTTTTTTGAGAAATAATTTGAATTTGAAAAAAATTGATACAAAAGTACATAATAAAAATGATAGGGAGAGAAAAAATAGGTAACCTTGTGCTATTCCTCTCCCAAATTTAGATGAGGTTACACATAGTCCGAATAGGTTCAAGTCCTAATTCCTCTTGACGAGAT